>NW_021144880.1:0-35763 GCF_900634775.1 Gouania willdenowi | reverse complement strand
TGATAAAGCGTGGGAAAACTGTGCCCTGACAGTTGACAACTAAAATACACAAATGAGGGAAAAATATGCTAAACACCACCAAAAACAACAAAAACACACAAAAAAGGAGAAAAATATGCTAAATTGTACCCAAAAAATAAACAAAAAATTACAAGAAACACAAAAAAAAAATTCAGAAAAATATACTAAATTAACAAAGAAAATAACAAGAACACGTAAAATGAGACACACATGATTGGAACAAAAACACACAAAATGACAACACAAAAAAACAGTTACAAAATTTCCTGGCAAATATTGTGGATGTTCATTGAATTTACGTATTTGGAATGGCTGAGATATCTACAACTGAATTCCTTGGTTTTTTACACAATGGTTCATTTTTTGTAATTTCCACTTATTTCTGCGGGCCACATTTGATGCAAATTTGGCCCCCGGGCTTTGAGTTTGACACATGTGGTCTAAGTTGTTCTTTTTAGAATTCTATTTGACATTAATCAGAACTTTATGAATTTAACCAGAAATGACAAGAAGACATTCTGCTGAAAATTTCTCCATGAGTTGGGGCTGTGACAGACTACTTTCATCCTGGCCTACTTGATATAAATGGAAATGCTTTGTTTATGATTTCTGGCTCTTCCACGGGTAAACAGATGAAAAACTCCCCCCAAAAATTCACATCTTTCCAGACATTTTATTTACAGATCTATAGATCTGAATCATACCACATTGCCTTAACATACAGGCTCAATTTCACATTTCATTCCACCGTGTCCTGCCCCCGCCTCCTTAACGTAACCCCTATGTACATGTATTGAAAATGAAGTCATGGCAATAATGAAGTTTTTCATTCATGCTACGATGTCCTCTAATGCATAGTTTGGACCACAGGGCTCCGTGTTTGAGGGTGTGTCCGCTCGTTTTTTTTTTCCTTCATAGCGACGTCCACGAGTGATGAGGTGCAAGAACGTTCCACCTTTAAATGCACATGACCCTGATTCAGAAACAGCTGTAGCCAATCTGACGGTGGTTCAGAATGTGGACGATTGGCAATATTTTTAAATCCTCTGTCAGGAAGAAGTCCATGATGTCATCATCCCTTCTTTGAAAAAGCTTTTTGTACTTTTTCAGTAAACAAACAGTCTATCTGGGCCGTAGCCACAATATATTTCATGCCATTTGAATAGTTATCCTCTTTTCTGAAACTTTTTAGATCCAACAACACCAAATGTTGAATCAAATATCGTGTACAACGTATATCTGCTCTTCCTGAGAAAAATACGTAGATCACAACACTTTGTTTTCTCATACAAACAAAATAAGGCAGGTAAAGAGGGACTGATAGTGTCTCCATAATGACTTAAAGACTAAATCCAAACATGGTCTCTCTCTTCATGTCCTTTGCTTTCGTTTTTGTTTTATGTTTCTCATAAACATGGGAGTTCAATATTTGCAGTCTCACCATCCAGTTGTAGAGGGTATGAGATTGTGCTCTGTAGTCGTTATTGTGTACTTGTTTGTCTGTGTGAAGCCCTTAAAGATGATCTGCTGCAACCACTGTGGGTTTTCTCCCTTTTCTACCATGCAATTGTGAAAAATGTTAAGAGGCAGATGGTAGGAACAATTAAAAAGTGCATTTTTAGGAGCTTTTTTTTTTTGTTTTTTTCTTCAAATATAATTTAGAACAAACATATTCCACACAATCTCCTACTACTACATTTTCATCCACTTTGAAGACCTAATCACAGCACCTGCAAATTGTGCTTTCAATGAATGCAAACGTTACGGTTTGTTGTCACTAAAGGGTAAAAACCACAATGTCAACACAGTGTTTTTTAGTTTTTTTTTTGTAGCCTTTCAGCTCCGTTGAGGAAGAAGTTTGGTCTTTAGTTTCTTGAAAAGCTTTAAAAATTTGCAAACCCCACTGTATTTTCCGAAAAAAAAAAAAAAATAAACTCTTTTAACGTCGTTGTTACTCTGTTTTCTCACGAGTCCACTTGATCATCGTCTCGGGCGAGCGGTAGAGGAAGATGAGTTTGGAGTACATGTCCTCCTCCAGGTCCAGTTCACCCGTCTCTCGGACGAGGAAGATGTCAGTGCAGAGTTTGAGGATGCGGTCAACGTTGGGCAGCTCCTCAAACATGATGGTGTGAGAAATACCGCTAAAGAACTCGCGCACGAACTTGCCAATGACCAGAACCACGGAGGCATACAGACCCATGATGCTATAGGCAGAAAAACAGAAGGAAGAAAAGTTGTTTAATTGTTGAGAGTCATGGTTACGTCTCTCCAGGAAGACTGGGACTGCGTCCAAATATGACGTAATAATCCGACGGCGGCGAAGGTTAGTAACGTCTGCCGTGGTGAGAAAACTACAAATTTCAGGAAATGGACTACTAAAAACGCATTTATAACACTTTCTGCTGATATAATCTCAAATATCACAAGGTTTGAACTTTGAATGTAAATCAAAGGAAAGAGGCTACCAGGGTACAAAAGTGAAACTAAAAGAACGTCACATTTAAACGTTTACTTGGAAGCTTTAATTCCTCTTTAAAGCGGAATAAAAGTTAATTCCTCTTTAACCTGACCTTGTAAACGCTTAATTCCTAATGCTAATTTAATTCAGAATTAAACTTAATTCCAAATTAGGTGGCTGGTTCATTCAGTTTTGAATTCCGAATTAAATAATTCCTCTTTCTTGTAAACAGTTAACACTTAATTCTGCTTTAAATTAATTCCAGTCGTTTGCGCGACTTGCGGCGATGACGCGCTGGGTGAAGACATAATCCAACATGGCCGCCCGGAATAGAGCCCACACTATTTAATGAGAGCCTTAAAAGACACGATATAAGGAAAAAAGGGGATGGACGGAGGCATAAACATGCAGACTTTAACACGTACACATGGACTTATCACACACGGAGATCAGCAAACGGAACAGGCTTCACCGAACGGGTGATACTAAGACCTGGACATAAGGACAATTTTAACCAAAACCTTAAAAAGTGTATCTGGAGAAAATCGCCTACCCTAGCTTTAATGCTAAACAATTCATTTCTAATAAGTATTGTATCTTCCTATTAAAGGACAAACACACTGGACACTGTAATGTGTACGTACCCGTATCCAGCCAGGAAACCCAAACTGGGCGGACTGACTTGATCACTGAACACATACAGCTCCAGTCCGGCTTCCATCTTGTATTTCTGACTCATGTTTATGGCGCCGGGCACCGTCTGAGTGACGATCCACCACTCCTGGATCTGATCCAATGCTTGTGCTTTCAGATTCCTTTTTAAAGTCACTTTGAGGTCAAGCATCTTATTATCTGCAACGTATCCCCCATTATGGAATTAGATCAGAGAAAAGGGATTTGTATTGCAGAGATTTGAAAATGCATGTATTGTTTAACACCAACAACGAACATAGAAACACTTAAACAACATTTTGAGTTTCAGGAAACAATAAGAATGTTTTCGACTGTGAAAAAGTTTGAATTGTTTACCTTTATAGAGAACATCAACAGGCTTAGCGTCAGAGTCACTGGGAGCTCGAATGTATCGAGGAAAGATTTCCTTCAGGGTTCTGTTCAGAGAGGAGAAACTCACTCAGGAAGACACTGGCAGTTGTTTCTAAACCAGTGAGACTGAATTTTTCAGAACATGTGAAAAACTAATTTTCCTTTGTTTAATCGAGTATAATTTCAATATTGATCAAATTAAACTGTATTCTTACAACACTTTTCATACAAGCACGAGACGAGTATCAAAAAGTGTTTTCACATTTGAAAAGGACAACACACTATTTAAAAAAATTAAATAAAAGCTTATCAAAAGCAGCACAGCACCCAGCTACTCCTACAATCCAGATGGATATAATCATATATTGCCTTTAAAACAAGAGAGCGTTGCTGTTTAATGCAACATTTACCTAATTGATCAGTGTTACCTAATGTTTTGTTTTTGAAATTCCTGCTTATAATGGAGCTTAAATCACTGATTTCATTGTTGGTTTTTAATCACTGTTACTGATGAAGTTTAATTTAGATTTATGCAAATCTCTTCAATCTTATTATTAAAAAATCTGTGTGAACGTTCCACCTTTAATCATGTAAAGCACTTTAAGTTATCCTGTTTATGAAACTCTTCGCTCATTTCTTGTTGTTCTGTGTATATTTGTGGGTTGTTTTGTGTTCTATGTCATTTTTGTATATTTTGTTGTCGTTTATTGTATTGTTGTTGTTGTTTTGTGTTTGTTTGGAGTCATTTTGCTAAATTTTGTTGTCGTGTTGCACAGTTTTCTGTCATTCTGTATAGATTTGTTGCTTGTGGTGTGTTATGAGTTTTTGTATGTTTCAGAGTCATTTTTGTAGTTTTGTATATTTTTCACAAATTTGTTTGTAGTCATCTTGTGTGTTATTTGTTGTTGTCCTGTTCTTTATTTTTCTGTAATGTATGTTTTTTGGAGTCATTTAGTTTTTTTTGTTGCTGTTTTGGTATTTCTGTTTGTCATTTTGTTGTTTTTGGTATTTCTGTTTGTCATTTTGTGTGTTTTTGATATTTCTGTTTGTCATTTTGTGTGTTTTTGATATTTCTGTTTGTCATTTTGTGTGTTTTTGATATTTCTGTTTGTCATTTTGTGTGTTTTTGGTATTTCTGTTTGTCATTTTGTGTGTTTTTGATATTTCTGTTTGTCATTTTGTGTGTTTTTGGTATTTCTGTTTGTCATTTTGTGTGTTTTTGATATTTCTGTTTGTCATTTTGTGTGTTTTTGATATTTCTGTTTGTCATTTTGTGTGTTTTTGGTATTTCTGTTTGTCATTTTGTTGGTTTTTGGAGTAACCTTGCTCATTAACTTGGGGGCCGCACAAAATTAGACCGTGGGCCGCATGTGGCCCCCGGGCCAGCAGTTGCTTATATCTGGTTTACATGTACATTTAGGTGAAGCGGAAACTTTTTAATGGTACAGTGACGCCTACGCTGTTGATCACTGTCATTGGTAGCGAGTGTTACATCTGCTTGAGCCTTAAGTGTACTGGACTTACCTGAATTCAATGAATGAGTTGTTCCAGAGTTACAGTACATACCATTTTTTTTTTTTTTGCCTACTATGGACAACCTGATGCTACTCACACTTGTAGGTTCTCTTTTGTCCCTTTGAGCAGTCGAATTAGTTCCTGCTTTGTATCTTGGTCAAGATTGGTCACTCGTTTTCCAGATGCTGTTTCAGCCTTGGCTCCAAGGCTTAAGTTCCTGTAAGAAGGCAGAATGTTGTTAAGGCATGTTTATGACTTTGCTTTGATCTCATAAAACCATGTGTTTCTTTACAGGAAAGCTTAATTTGTCTGTTTTTTTTTAAAAAAAACTAATAATTCATTTATTTGGATACTGGTTTGTTCCAGAGAATATAGAACACCAGTATCAACCAATGACTATATGAAATGCTTTAAACCACCAGAGCCATTTTGACATGGAAACTGGACTTGCCTCAACTAAACCACCAGAATCAACATGACATGGATGCAGGGGTGGACTGGCCATCTGGCATACTGGGCACCGCCCCGGTGGGCCGTCAACGTGAAGGAGGCCAGTCCGTTTTTTTTTGTTTTTTTTTTGACGAGCGAGAGGAGGCAGACATGTTAACAGGTGGCCAAAAATGGGCAAATAAAGAGGAACCAGGTGGTATATAATGGTGAAGGGTAGCTTAAATGAGCAAAATGTGGCAAATAGTGAAAAAAGGCAAAAATGTGGAACAAAAACAGGAAAAATGTAGGTAAGAAAAAAGAAACAAGTGGTATTTATTGGGCAAAAGTTAGTGTATTTGGATGAAAAGTGACCCAAAAAATAAAACAAAAGACAAAATTTATTGAAAGTGTCAAAATGAACTTGCAAAAATGGACAAAAATAGGGAAAAAAGGGTACCGTATTGAAGTTAAAATCTGAAAAAAGTGCCAGAACTTTTTGAAAAGGGGCAAAAATTTAAAGTTAAAAGTTTCCACCTTTTAAGGTTTTCTAGGGGAATAATTAATTTAGTTAAGCCATAAAAAGCCACATGTTGAACATCACTGCCTTAATAACGGCTTCTACGTAGTGGGCTGGTCTGGTCAGAAAATGCCAGTTATGAATTTTTGTCCCAGTCCGCCCCTGCCTGGATGAATAAGAATCTTCCCAGAAATAATGTGATAAATGATTGTGACACATTCTAGGCTAAATCTGAAAGAACCGGGTTTGTTTTGTAGATACCTCTGCACAGACCATTTCACGGTGATGGGAAAATCCTCCTCGGAGTTCAACATATCTATCAAGTTCATTCTGCTGGGGGGGCTGATGGTCCACAGAGAGTTAGAGTTGCCTTTTAGCTCAGCAATGATCAGGTCATCTGGCAAGTATCCTTCCAGCCACTGTATGGCTTCCTAATAGCAGCACAAAGTACAAAGACTAAACCACAACAAAGCAGTTTCACTGTCTAATTTACATTTACTGAGCTTAAATGCAGGAGAGCAATAACTAAGAAATTAAAAACTGATGTGGTGATCTTAGTGAGTGGCCTTCATTTTATTCCTCACTTAAAAAAACATTCCTAATAATATAATAATAATAACAATAACACATTTTATTCACATGGTAAGCGCTTTTCAAAAACTCAGACACTTTACAGTTAAAACAATTACACACAAGTCTGTCCCCCCATTATTACAGATATTGTAATTCACCCCTTTACAATCTTAGCTTCCACCTCTGACTGCTGCATAATTCACCAGAGGGGTTATGATCTCAGTACAATTACTAATAAATAATATGAAAGTTAATAAAGCCTATTTAACTGTATAATAAAAAGTGAAATGTTTTGGAAGACAACAAAAACTAATTATACTCACGTCGTCAAGATAGTACAGGTTCTTAAATTTACCAAATTCTTGTGCCGTCACGTTGTGTAATTGTTTTTGCTGAGCGCTCATAGTGAAAATGGGCTGTGGAGAGAAGAAGATTTGTTAAATAAATACATTCTTTCTATAACAGGCATGACAAGTGCTTTTTTTTTAAAGTCTTGTAGCACAAATATTTACCCTTTTTTTGGTTTTAAAGTTTAATTTCCACTCTATCCCAGTCATGGACGTTAGTGTTAAAGTATTATGAATGGTGGTGAGGGTCCTTTCAACACATGCTAAAGACGTATATTAAGGTGCGTATTTAGAATCCAATCCTATCATTATTATTATAACACTATAGATATATCATATTACCAACAACTTCCGGCAGGGGTGGACTGGCCATCTGGCATACCAGGCATCGTCCCGGTGGGCCGTTGACTCGAAGTGGGGTCCGCTACTTTTTTGGATGAGCGAGTAGAGGCAGACATTAACAACAGGTGGCCAAAAATGGTCCAAAAGTGGCAAAAACTGTGACTAAAATGGGCCAAAAGCAGTCGAGTGGCTAAAAAAAGGGGGAAAAAGAGGAACCAGGTGGTGTGTAATGGAAAAGGGTAGCTTAAATGTAGGGAAAAAGGAAACAAGTGGTATTTATTGGGCAAAAGTTAGATTATTTGGATGAAAAGTGGCCCAATTTTTTCTAAGAAAGGTCAAAAATTGGATAAAAGAGTCAAAAAGAACTTGCAAAAAGGACAGAATATGAAAAAGGGATATTTATTGGCAAAAGGTAGCAAAAGTCTGAAAAAATGAGACAATGAAGTAGCAAAATGGCCAAAGGAAATAGGTAAAAAGGGGTTAAAAAGTTCCCCCTTCAACGTTTAATGCTCATGTTGAGCATTAATGACTTAATAATGGTTTCTACATGGTGTCACTGATAATGCAGTGGGCTGGTTTGAATAGTAAATGCCAGGGCAGAATTTTAGTCCCAGTCCACCCCTGCCTTCTGGTGTGAACCATGTAGCAATTGGAAAGTAGCATAGAAGTTAGCAGGCAGATAATAACGATCTGACCTTGTTATCCTTGTAAGGAAAAAAAATGTCTGCTGTTTTTCACATATAATGTACCTAGCAATGACCCGTCACCAGTATGAGATCATACAACAGAAAAAACAATGGGAACAAATGTGTAATCTTTCAAATAATAACACGTTTTTCACTTTAGAAAGATACAAATCTTTCTAAACATCTTATTGGTTCTCATCCTTTGATATCTTTTGATATCTACTTAAATAAAGCTGTTTGAAATCTAACTATTGATCTGAAAAAGAAGCAGCAGTTTGACACCTGAAAGCCAGCCAGAGTGATTTCAAATGAGACGTCCAGCGGAGCATTGACAACTCCTGCTACGGACTTGACGAGAGACATAAAGAGCAGCGGGAACCAGACGATGCAGATCAGCAGCATTACAATCATTCCTCCCATCCCGTATTTCACCACCTTCTTCTTCTTCTGACCTCTCGGCTGAGGGTATCTCTAGAAAAGACATATACTGTATAAGACAACTATAGAAGCCTTTGTTCATCCCTAATCAATGACATGCTCATTCCAGCGAGATTCAGTTTGTCTTCTTTCTTAAGAGTATGTTGTGTTGAGGTTTTGTTTATTCAGACAAGGTCAACTGGAACGATGGAGCAGACCTTCTCCGACGAAGACTGGCTATTGACAGTTGAAACATGTCAGAAGATGAACATTCCTGAAAAACATTGTCTGAATAAAGAAAAGCCCAACTTAACAATGACATGCTATTTACCTATGTGGGTGGTAATACGTTTGAAAAATGAATCAAAGAGAAAATGTCAGTCGTTGTGACTTGACAGACAGTGGCTTTGTCTTGCACACCTTCTCTGACTCTCTCCAACATTTGAGGATGAAGATGTGAGCATAGATGTCCTCCACACAGATCCAGCTGGACAGAGAAAGGGAGGTGTCGGTCCAAACCCAGTCCATTACAGCTCGTAGCTCCGTCAGGAAAGGTACCAAGCGGAATCTGAAAATCACAGAATAAAAGATGCGATTTACGACGAGTTATTGCTTCATCAAATCAGGCCAGTTTTCATCCATGCAAACACATACAGGTACTATCATTTTTTTCAATTTAATGGCATTTCGTTGTTACTGGTAATCGTTATAGGCATGATGATCCAATACCCCACGAACGACGACTTTAAAACACATTACAAACATCTTTTCCCAATCCCAAAAAGGATCTCTATCTCCTTCCACTTTTACTGCAGCTTCCTAGGTGACACTCCGACCCCACAGCTATGTTTGTCCAGCTGGAAGGAATGAAACATTCCCAGCATAACTCACCCTTGAAACAGGAAGAGGTTGACATAATTGTAGCTCTTTGTGAGGAAGTTCCCCAGTACGCGGGTGGGATAACCACAGCGGATCTGATAGGCTGACAGCCCGAAGTAGATGCACTTCACAAAATACCACATCTGAGCAACCAAGTTTTCACTGAAACGCCTGCAGGGGAAAGAAAGGTAAAAAGCAACAAATGAAAATCTGATCAGTATGAAAAAAAGTGGACACCATTGTGCAAAGTTTGTAGCTTACTTGTCTGTAACTCCTGGCAGGATAAAGAACATCCAGAAGTGGATCCCAAAGACAAGGAATACCTGAAAGATGACTTTGCCCATAACGGACTTCCTGAGGTAGAGGGCCCGGTCCACTACCATGGTTCCAAACTGGATCAGTACCATGACCAGAAAGGGTCCTGGCACTTGATCCTCTGACAAAGAGGAGGTGATGTCTGCTGCCGAGTGTTTCTGTAGTGAGAGAAGTCAATGTAGCGGTTCATCTCTTCAGTCAGAGAATAGAATGCAGGGCTAAAAATGTCGGCCTGTCATTTGCAGATACGTACACCAAAGGCCCAGAATCCAAAGACATGATGATGATGAAATCGACTGTATCAGCCAAGAACATCAGCACATAGACATCAGTGACCGCGCTGTACTCGGGATGGATCAGATTATAGAAAAACTGCTTCATGGGAAGGTAGATCTCCAAAAACCTACAGTGAGTACAATCAATGTGATTTTTGGGGGGTTCTAGCAGGAGGATTGTAGATTTTAGCTATGTGTAACAAAAATATTTCTACTGACTCTAGTATACTGAGCCAACAATTGCTTTCTCGTACCTCTTGATGAGGAAAGCTTTAGCTTTAAAGAGCTGCTCCTTCAGTTTCTCCATTATCATCTGTTTGCGGGTCCTCAGATGGACACCGGCCTCGCTGCCATCCTTGTGACTGCTGTGGTGGGAAGCGATACTTCCTGTGTAAACAATGAGTCGGAAATCAACTATGAAGTTAAAGCTGTGTAGCCGATGCCAGCCGAGTCCTGGGCCATGCTCGAAATGGCATACTAACACACTACTCATAAGTTAGTTAAGTTTGATGTCAAAATTATTATCACCAGAAGTGGCAAAAGTACTAGTCTTCAGTACTCAGTAAAAGTATAGATACTTGAATAAAAAACGACTCTGGTACAAGTAAAAGTATTGAAGTTGCTCCCTCACTTGAGTAAAAGTAAAAAAGTTTAAACTGTTACCTTTGAACACCTGGAATTTAGTACTCATAATAAATAAAATGTGTAAATATAATGTGTCAAGAAAAACATTTTACATTTTTAAGAACTTAAAAATGTTAACCATAAAACTAAAGGACCTGCCTTATCAAAAAAAAGCTAAAACTACCAAAACGTTGCATCTTTTTACATCGTGGCGTCATCTTCAGATATTTGTTTAAAAAAGTAAGAAAGAAAAGTAAAAAGTATGGAATCAGAACAATATCAATGAATTAACTCTTGCAGGGTTTTTCACGAATACACATGCTTTGTTTCGTAGTTGTACTTCATTTGATGCAAACTTGTAATATAAATTCTGAAAAGCACACGCTCTACTTCACAAACATCATTTTGAGGCACACTTGTAATATAAATCCACAGATAATGCAAATTGCTGAATGTGCATTTACAAACTGCTTCTGTGCTGTGAAACCTCTGCATATTTGTGAGAGAAATGTGTGTGGTGAATTTTGAGACTTCCCTGACGTCGCGGGTCAACGAACGTCACCATTGGCTGATAAAAGTGATTGACAGATTCATCAGCCAATCAGGTGTGTTTGCTGTCAGCCAATCATATGGCTTCTTATATTTTCTCCACACTCTTGTTGGAACACCGTGCATGCGCACATATCAGTAGCTCTGCAATTGGTTTAAAAGTGTGGATCGTGTGCAATTGTGAATTTGGAATAAAAATGCGAAACAAATATATATTTGCGAAACAGATCGTGTGCATTTGTGAATCTGAAATACAACCACGAAACAAAGCACGTGCGTCCGTGAAAAACCCTGCAAGAGTTCTTTCATTATGATACTGTTCTGATTCCATAAAAAAGTCCTCCAAGAAAATAATACTCAAGTAAAGTACAGATTGTCTTGTCTTAGATTTGAACACTTTGGAAATATAGCTTGTGTTGAAGGTAACCAGTGCATAATAATAGCATAATAACGGGTAATATGGAATCTCCAGGATCTCTGAAATGTCAAAATGAAATGTGTATACGTGAGTTTTTATAAAATACTTGGTCACTTTCTCTTAAAATGCTCAAAGTCGGCGCCGCAAGTGAGATATTTAGCCTCAGTGTGCTTCAGGTTTTTGTGGTTGTAGGTTCAAAATGCATCTTGGGAAACTTGGAAGTATACCTCAGTGGGAACGGTCATCATTGTAATCATATTATAGTAGATAGTGGACAGTAAATACTCATTGAGTTTGTAGTGTATAGTACGTTAGTATGCCATTTCTAACACAGCCCTGGACATAAAAAAAAAAAAAGTATTTAAAAAAACACAACTCTTACTTCTGCTATGTAATGTTAAAATATAGAGCATTAACATTAGCATCTTAAGTTGATTGTATATCTATTCAGACACCCCTATCTCAACACATTTTCAACAAAATGGGTCAAAAACCTAACCTTCATTAAAAATAATTGTGGCTATTCTTCTTCAAAAAATAACATAAAATATGCAATCACATATTTTAGAGTAGTAATGAAGTAATTACAATAAATAGTAAAGCCCCCCCCAAAAAAATGTCATGAAATAAAATAAATTTTAATTTATTTGAGTCACTCATTCACTTTTCCAAGTGTTTAAACTGAAATTACTTGTTATTCCTGATCAAAACAAACTTTTGGGCATCAGTGACCATTAACAGGGAATGTGTTTCACCTCTCTTCGTCCTTGAGGAGGACTGATGGGATCGGTAAGAATTGTGTGAGCCTCCACTGGAGCTCTTTCTCCTCTGGTAGGTCTGAGGCTGAGCGTTCTGTATCTGGATTTGTCCCGAGTCGATAGAGTTCCCAAAGTTAATGGACCTCATGGTGTGATTGGAGCTTCTCCGCTCACTGTTCAGAGACGAAGCCGGTTCGGACTCCCTTTCGCTCTCCTCTTTGTCCTTTCCCTCATCGTCAGATTCGCTGACACGGGGAAGCTCTCTCCTTTCTCTGGGGTCCTCCTCATCCCACAGACCGTGGCACTGAAGTGAAAACATGCACAGCAGCTGTGTTTTATTATACCAGGCTAAAATTACAGTTTTATAAAACAAAGTTCATTTGCATAAAAATCAATAAAATACACAGTATTTGAAAATATTGAATCACAAGCCTGTATAATAATTAGTCATGGTACAAGGAGAAAAACGCATTTAAAGTCAGTTTCGATACTACAATTACTAAGAGAGTCCATTGTCCATTTTATATCAGATATCCATTTGATATCAGCAAAAAACAAGTAGTGAATTATATTGGCCTGCATCTAAAATCTCCAATATAAATGCTCCGATACACAGTTTGTTTTTATTGGAGTTATTGAGGTTATTTTCAGGGTTGTCGAATGTATTTCTTTTATTTATTCTATTCAGTTGTAGAATATTCTTATGCTTATGTTGAAGTTATTTTGCACTTTAAAAATATATTTGTACCGTATGTATTGTTTTTATTGGATTAAAAGAAGTTATTTTTTAGGCTCTTCTAATTTATTTTATTGAATTGTAGAATATTCTTTATGGTTTAACTGTTTATTGGTTAATAATAAATGGGTCAGTTTTCATCATACCTATTGTTGCTGACTATTGTTCTCTGTTTGAGTAACAACACTTCATCAAGCCTTTTCTAACATTACACACAACAAAATAAGTCATAAAAGTATGTATGATTCGTGTTGATATCAGATCAGATCGATATCGACCAATTCTCAGAAAATACCAAAACTGGTATTTTAAAGAAAGTGACAAAGTTAGATCGGGACATCCCTAAAATCTCAAATATTAACCAGAATATTGGCATTTACTAAAGGAAATGCAAGTGAGGATGCAAGTGCCAGCCCCTGTCGCACTGCATTAGCTTAGCATTAGCATTAACTAGCATTAATATTAGCTAGTTAAAATTAACATTAGCTAGCATTAACATTAACTAGCATGAGCATTATCTTAGCATTAGCATTAGCTAGCATTAACATTAACAAGTATTAACATTAGTTAGCGTTAACGTTAGCATTAACATTATCTAAGCATTAGCTAGCATTAACATTACCTAGCATTAACATTAACTAGTATTAACATTAGCTAGAGTTAGCATTAGCATTAACTAGCATTAACATGAGCATTAACTACCATTAGCTTTAACATTAACTAGCATTAGCATTAACATAAATTAACATTAGCACTAGCCTACCGCGAACATTAGCCTAACAAAAGCATTAACCTAGCATTGGCACAAACCTAGCACTAGCTAGTATTAACCTAGCAATAGCGTTAACCTAGCACTAGCTTAACATTAGCAATAAGCTTGAAAAAGGTTGAAAATGTTGAAAAAGCTGAAAAAGCTTGTAAAGGTTGAACGTATTAGCTGAATATGTCAAAGGTTGAATGGTTTGTAATTTGTTTGCTAAGATTTTAAGAAAAATCAATAACTCAAAAAGATTCAAAGTTACGCATTATAAAAGTTTAAGCATAAATATCCAGAACTTTCTGAACGTTTTGAGTTAATGGCCAACGGACAAAAAAAAAAAAACGGATAACAATAGTGAGGGTGCTTCTGTATGATCAATAACAAGTTATATTAAATGATTTTTATTGTGTTTGTTGTGCACACCTTAAGGATGGACCTGTGGAAGAAGAGAGCCAGTAACTGGATGAGGTCATAGTGAACATAACCATCCTTCTTCTCCACACCAATGATGTTTGGAGGGTGGTACGGTCTGTTCTTATCTATCTTGTTCTGGTTAAAAGGGAAGAAGCCAAACTGGAAGAAATACTTGATAACGATCGTGACCTACAAGCAAAACACAAAACACCGATGTTAGAAACGCCGTCTGAGCTACAAAACCTGATGATCATTCATGCCAAAGCTAGAGTATAAATAGTGTGTTGGAGCTTTGACCTCAGTGTAGACGATGGCAGTCATCCAGTAACGTTTACTGGGCCGGGGCACAGACAGCATTGCCCAGAGGAAGATGGTAATGGGAAGGACTAACGTAACACAGGACGCAGACACCATGTGGTTGATAATTATAACCAGGTAGCACACATGCTCAGAGTGTGCCACGAGCATGTTGTACAGGGCGTAGCACAGCTGGAGGATCAGGGGCTGGCTCTCATAGAATTTATCAGAGTCGTCCAACTCCTCATCGTAAAACATCCTGCAAGAAGAGCCAGGGTTTAATGGAGTCCATCCATCCATGCATGCATGCATGCATCCATCCATCGGATCATCATCATATTGAAGTATCAGGCAACAAACCCACATCTCACACACAATTGACTTAAAAAACACACACAATGACAGAAAAAAATCCAATATGTACTTCAAGAACTCTGAAGGTGGCCACAAAAATACAGAAAAATAACTGACAAAACAATAGAAAACATCAAAAATACACGAAGAAGACTCCTACAACACAAATTGACTCCAAATCGACATAAAATGAGAGAAAAGCATACAAAAAGACAAGAAGAGTAGACAGAATGACAGAAAACTATACAAAACCACAACAAAATACACAAATTGACTTCCAAAACAAACACAAAAACACACCTTTTTTTCTTGTATTAAAGTTCATTTGTCATTATTCTAAATGCTGACATGAATGTAATAACTTGGCCCTCAGATATGATATAAGATCATACATACAAGATATAAGACTGTTTTTTATTGTTTTTTTATGCTCAAATAATGTCGTGTATCCATTGAAAGCATGTGTGGAGATCGTTCATCTCGGAGGTTTATTATTTTCTACTTACTTGTTCAGTAGTAATTCACTAGCAGTGAAGTCAGTGGTCAGAGAGGGTAGCATGATGTCTGATCTGCTGTCTGAGCGGCTGTCAGAGGTCATAAGCATGCGTCTCCTTCTATCTGAGTCGCTCTCGTCGTCGCTGACCTCCAGGCGGTCAAAGCTTACAGCCTTGCTGTAGCTGGGAGGCACCTCAGCATCAGAGGTTTTGGAGGCGTCAGTGTCCACGGTGTAGTGTTGGGCCGCCTGACAGTCCGTACAAAGTCCTGCTGCGCTTCTCCGTCCTCACTCCCAGTGACAACGTCATTGTCAGGAACAGAATCAGCCATCTCTGCCCTGACAGAAGACCCCTCGTCTGGACCTACAGGGTCTCTTTCCTGTTCTTCTGTTTCCTCTTCTTCTTTTTCTTGTGCTTTCTCCTCACTCTCTAATCCATCCTGCTCTTCCTGTCCCACGTCATCATCTCTATCCTGTTGTTCCAGTATTTCTCCACTGCTCCAAGGCTCAGCGTTACCGTCCTGGTCTTCATCGCACTGTTGGAACTCCCAGGGACCCTGCGGCCTTTCCTCTCCTTGATCCTGCTCATCTTCTGCTTCTTCAATGGTGTCTGTGGTTCCCTGCCTGGAGTAGATTATGACACTCTGGGTCACGTCACTGTAGGTGACAAGAACAGAGAGAAATATGTGCGCTTATTAGGAATGTGACGTATCGACGATATCACAATACCGCAATATCGACGTGGTTATGTCACGGCAGAGTTGGGGTCAATTATAATTGTAATCGCATAATTGGTAATTAATTACAATTATGACAATCATAATCGAAAATATCTATTGCCATTGTAATTGAGTTCAGATACTTTACTAAATTCTATAAAAACTGTCATTTATAACTAATTGAACAATACTGGGGAACCATGTTACAGTTCGATGGCTTATACAGACATAGTTAATGATGTAAAACATGTTTCATGTCAACTTTACCTGTCAGTTCTCTTGAGGATCTTTTTACCGTTAGAAAAAAAAAATTGAAATCGAGGGGTACACTGACAGAAACAAGACTGAAATTATTAAAACCAATATTTTCATGGATGTTAAGAGATGAAAAACAAATTAGATTATAGATAATATATGTTTACTGTATTTTAAGGCTGATTTAAGACATGGGTCAAAACTGATCTGTTATCATAAGAGATGCTAACAGAAAGCTAACACAAAAGAAATGTTCCGTTTTATGGGCTTATTTATGAAAGGCTCAGTAATTGTAATTAATTGTAATTGAACTTTAGTAATTGAGAACGTATTTGTAGTTGACTTTCAGGGGGAAAATAACAATTGTAATTTTAATTGTAATGGAAAAGTGTAATTGACCCCAACCCTGTGTCACGGTATTAAATAATGATTGTAATACAGTTAGTGGATACTTTAAATCAGTAGTTCTCAAACTGTTTTGGCTCAAGTGCTTACTTTTGAATCCATGTACCCCCTTATGTCTGACTACTGTATTTTGTTCAGAATAATAACTATAGAGCATAATCATGGAATGGATGAGTGATAAATACACACTTTAAAAAATCTCACTTTGTAAATAAGTAGAATGAAACAGTATTTAATTCCTGCTGAATAAATGTATTCTATATTTTTTTATCATTTATGGTCGTCTCCTGCCTAGTGTGGGACTGATCCTTGTATTTTCAGTTATTGTTCCAATTTCTATCATCATTTTGTGTGTTCTTGGTGTCATTTTGTGTACTTTGTTGTTGTTGTTTGTTCTTTTTTTCATTCAGTATATCTTTCTCTTATTTTATGTGTTGTCGTTGTCGGTATAATTTCAATTATTCTATCTCACTGTGTGTGTTTTTGGTGTCGTGTGGTTGTTTCTTATGTGGTTTTGTATGTTTCTCCATTATTTTTGTGTATTTTTCTCTCATTTAGTGTCAGCATGTTCGTTGTTTTATGTGTTGCTGGTAATGGTTAGTATCGTTCTCTCTTAGTGTGTGTTTTTGGTGTCATTTTGTGTGTATTTGTTGTTGTTTGTCGGTTATTTTTATTTTAGTATATTTGTCTCTTATTTTGCGTGTTTTTGTCAATTTTGTGAGTTGCTGGTAATATTCAGTGTGATTATCATTTTTAACTAAAAATAAACATGATAAAACCCCATTATTTTAATGCTTTCATTTACATATTTTCCTTTCTCTCTGTCTCAAATACCCCCTGTAGTGCCATTGCGTACCGAGAAACCCGGCTTTAAAAGCTCAGAGATTACTCCTAACCTTAATTGTTGACATGTTCATCTTTCGCTAGAATAATCTAAATTCCTTTTTTTCAGTTATTATTTAATCTATTGTTTATAGACTGTTTCAATACCAGTGTTGAATCTGTATCTGTTAGTAGGCAGTACTCAGGTGTTTATAATGTCATAAATCTAAAAGTATGACAATAAATACTGTCAGAATAGTGAACAGACAATTTCTCAATGGTCATCATTCTTGTTATTGCTCGCATTGCTGCAAACTGTGCGCCTTCCTGTAAAATTGTGAGCTTTCTGACAATATCGCAATATTGAATGTACCGTGAGTTTACTACTAAAGCGATTATACCGAACCGTGAGATTTAGATATCGTTGCATCCCTAGTGTTTGTACACATGTATTTCATACAACCCTTTTAACAAAAAAAATGTTTTACTAATCTAACAATGATGTTTTATTTTAAATATGTTCTTTATTAACCCAAATTTGTTGTTCAGAATTACTGTAGATTGAGCTTTTCATCTTGAAAGAGATGTTTTTTTTTTTTTTAAAGCCCTGTTTAAAAGTGACGTTAAAATGATCTAAAGGTAAAATCCAATGCATGGATAAAAGTGTGAGATGGTATGATGGCAGGCAGGCACCTGGACATGACGCTGCTTCCACTGTCCATTGATGAATTTGACACATCCATGCCACACATCTTACGCAGTTTGGGCCTGGCCCGCTCGCTGGTTTTAGGAATGTTTTCTGCATCCATGTCCTCCAGGGTGGACTGGCGAGAAAACAGCGTGGTGGCCTCAGTGAAGGCACTGACAGATGGTGAGAATGACAGATGGGATGATCAGAAATGAAAGGATGAAGTGGCATCAATGTCGAGCTAATCTGACATGATGAAAAAAATCTGACTATTACCTGGACATGCTGTCCCTGGAGGCAGTGGAGTCCTGGCTCTCCATCCTGTAGCCCGTTCTCCTCCTTCGGACCCTGACGGAACCCGAGCCCGACTCGTCCTCGCTCAGCTGATCCATACTGGCCTGCCTGGACATGTTGAGTCGCATTGCTTTCTGGTAGTAGACGTGGATGCTGTCTTTGGAAGGTACGTTGCCCTAGTCGGAGGAGAATAGGGGTCGTGGCACTGAATGGAACCCATGTTTAAAAATCATCAGCATTGAGGAGCGTGTACCTTTTTCACCTCCCGAGTTAGCATGCAGCGTTCGATTCTCAGCACAGTGGGGATGTCGATGTACTCTCTGCACATGTCATTCATCCACTTAGTGAAGCTGTCCACTGTCGTCTGGAAGAGCACCCATGTGAACTTTATGATGTTGAACACTCGCTTGATGATGTTGTCTGAGAGGAACGAGGAAAGCAAACGTGTTGACGGTGAGTCCTCATTCTTGGGGGTCCATCCATCATCCATCCATCCATCCATCCATCCATCCATCCATCACACAGAGAGGGAGCACCAAAGATCCACACTTATGGTCAATTCAAAAATTGCAATAACACCAAATGTTACTGTACTATGTCTATGAGCAAATAATGGAGTGTCTGAAATAAAGTGAAAACATTTTGAAATTTGATTTGATTTTAAAAATGACAGAAATTGATTAAAAGTTGCAAATTAGAGTGGCCAAAAACAGACAGAAAAAAATGGTAAAAAGGGTTCAACGTGTCAATATTGGCTTGAAAGTGGCAGAAATGGGAGGAGGGGGTGTTGGGGTAGTGTAATTTAAAAAAACACAGGAACAATTCATTTAAATTGGCAAATAATGGGCTTGACAAATCGTGAATGTGGTTAAATTGGCATAAAATAAGCATGAAATACGGTGAAAAAAAGTGACAATAATGGGACAAACATATGCAATATTGGGTGAGAAAATTGGTTTAAAAGTGCTCAAAATCTCTTGAAAGTACAAAAAATGGGCAAAAAAGGGATTGAAATTTGATGGAGAAGTAATGTTGCAAAAATGCATTAAATAATGCAAAAATATGGCATTTGGTGTAGTTGCAGAAAAAGGGAAAAAATGAGCAAAAATTGTTCAAAAAATATTCTGTTTCTTTAAGATCCCCTCTCAGTGTCTCGCTACCCCAAATGGGGTCCGGACCTTAAGGCTGAGAACCCCTGCTATACCTGGACCATCAGACTTCTTGTTCTCATCTTTTTCTTCCTCATCTGAGAGATCTCCCAACTCTATGGTCACATGACCTGCTGCGGAACAGAAACGACATTTCATTGTGAGCAAAATAAAAAGTTGTCATACCATCCGTTGTTATGAAAATATCCTTTTTTTTGTCCCTATAATTTGTTTACCATCTTTCTTGTTTTTCCTATGTCGTACTTTTGTGTATCTCTTCCAAAAATTCCTTTTATCTTTGCCACGAGCCTTCAGAGCCGCTTTGGGGTCTTTGATCCAGGCGTGGTAAAGAAACTATTAAAGAGATATAGTCAAGTTTTAATGAAAGAAAACAAAAGACTCACAAAGGCACACATTAAAAACCTTAATTTAAAGCAGCTGGAGACCATTAAAAAGGTTGAAACTGACACTCAAAAGTTTGCTTTGATCTCCATTGTAAACACTCGGTTCATTGACATTGTTGAAAACGTTTTGTGCATTGCATTGTGGGATATGGAGTCCCGTGGAAGGATGCATAGAAGTGTTTTGACTTCATTACTTTCTTGTGTTTCTTCACCAGACAAAGAGGAAAGTGATTGGCTTGATTCCATTCTTGTTGTAGTTGGTTCCCAGAATTCCCTGTGATATCACCTCACTCTGCAAGAGTTTATATTTCAGCTGGATCTGGATCCGCCATTGTTTTGCCACAATTTCTAGTCATTGAAAATAGCAGAAAAGTGTTGGGATGCCACTTTGGCAGATTATTTGTGAGCAAACACAATAAATCACAGTAAGAAAGACGTAGAAAACAATTCTATCAGTCTATCTCACTACATCCTACAAAGAATATTATTTACAGTGGAGATAAAAACAAACTTTCGAGCACACATTTTTTTTTTTTTTTCTCAAGCTTTGATTTATTATCTATGAGGCCTACAGTACATTATGTCTTTATCAGATAAAAATGGGTTTTGCCTCCAGCAGCTTTAATCTCTAAACTCTACTGGTAGTTTTGGGCCTCATGCAACAATGTTTTTTTTTTACATTTAGATGAACAAAAATCTTAAAAAAACGTCAGATATGAAAAAAATTGCGTGAACATTACAAGAGGAAATGCAACCTTCCACATTTGTCAAGTAGTCAGCATTATAAGAAATGATATCACAATGCCGATAGAAATGTCAGTCTATGATTATAAATTTGGAGTCAAACAGCATTAACAGAAAACATTATGTTCAAACAACAAGAGAAAACATCAAAGCAGCACAGAACATTCACATTTGACAGGAAATACCAGCACATGCACAAACTGGTAGATTATGGTTACAGATCATGCATTAATAGTGTTGCTAATCAAACAGAGAAAGAGAGAGGCATGTGTATTCCAGCCAGGGTTGGAGTCAATTACAATTTTCAGTTACAATTACTTATGTTCAATTACAATTACAGTGACCGGCATTTTTTCCAATTACAATTAAACAACAATTATTTTTTTATCCTCAGAAATTACTAACATTCAATTACAATTAATTACAATTACTGAGCCTGAAATAAATAAAAGTTAACCTTGCTCTTGTGTTTAAAACAAATATCTATTATCTTATTTCTTTCCTATCTATTGGTTACCTTGTTAGGATTCCTAATCAATGAAAATATAGGTTTTAATAGTTTTGGTGAGGGCATCTGAACCTTTTTTGTCTCGATTTATTTATTTATTTTAAAATGGTAAAATGTGGGAAAGCTTGACATGAAACATATTTTAATAATATATGTGTAGAACTGTACATAGAACTGTAACATGGTTCCCCAGTTTAGTATTTTTTATAGAATTTTCATGGCAATTAAAATTACAAAGTCAATTATCTAAACTCAATTACAATTACAACAGCAAAATATTTCTAAACTTACAATTATAATTATGCTGTATTTGTAATTAATTATCAATTACACGATACATTTTATTGTAGATTTTATACGGTTTCAGATTAAAACAGTAAAGATTTTATCGTGGTTTTACACAATGCTTTATAAAGTGACCTTGGGTGACCTGAAAGGTGCTGGTTTCCAACTAAAATGTATTATTATTATTATTATTATTGACCCCAACCCTGATTACTTGTTTTTTTTTTTTAAATGCTGGTTATTGAACAGCAAAGCTATAACTGTGTGTTGTTACAGTATTTGTGTTAGAGCAGGCACATTTCCACACAGAGAGAACAGGCTGATGGTTAGGGTGAGTACCTTGCCTGCCTTGATTACATATTGCAGTACAGTTTTAGGCAGCTTAATGATAGACTTGGGTAAAGCCAGAACAGCAGAGACAAACTTCCCGATGGCTCGCTAAAGAAGAGGAACAGCATCAGAGGAGTTAATACGTCATACTGTTAGCCAAGACACTCATATAAGGAAAGAGAGACAAGGATTAGTAGTTACAAATGTTAATCTCAGACTGGACACACACGCACTCGCCGATATTAGATCCCATAGAATGAATAGCACAGTGCAGCAGGAACGAAAGCACACCATGAGAAATCAATCCAAAAATAAATGCACGCAGCTCGTTCAAACAAAGTGACTGTGGTTTGTCCTGTCATGCTTCTGTGCTGCCATGTAAGTGGAGGGTTATTTACTGAGTGTTATGTCTACCTGTTGATGGAACCACTCAAACAGAAAACAGCTTATTTGTCTAAAGAAAAAAAAAAAAACTGGACCAATTGGGACACTTTAACTATCACTGTGATGGAATTTAACCTACACCCACATGAAGAGTTGCTTTTATGGGTACTTGCACTTTTTTGAGTTTATTTCTAAATCTTTCATTTTACTTAAATACATTTTAAAGAAGTAATTAGTTACATTTCTACACCCAACTGTTACGGCGTGAATTATTATTTTTTGTGATTATTTCCGTTGCATAGTCCCTTCATTAATTATGAAGGCAACATAATCCATATGTTCTTAGTCGTGCCATTTCTGATCAACGCTTAGTCACTTTCTCCGGTCCTTGTTGGGGTTTCTACTTATGTCGTTACCCACATCGCATATTTGGCATGGCACTGTTTTAGAATTCATAAATTCAGCTGTACTTAGAGCCTGATACATTTTTTTAAATTTTTTTTATTGAATTTATTGGTGTTATTTTGATTATTTTAAAAAAAATTACATTTTGACCAATCTTTTATTTTATACAGATGCCTTTGTGGAAAATAAATTAAGTTCCAAATGCGCAAGATTTTGTCTTATTCTTTGTAAGTTTATACATGTAGATGTTTAATGTTTGCAAGGGAAAAGTCACACCTACACATTAACATATATGCAGGGAGTAATAATAATATATTCAATGACCTGTTTAAGTAAACTATATAAAGGAAAACACACGATGAGAGAGAATAAAACACTTAACCCCCAAACGTGCTCCTTGGGCGCCGCTCGGGGAAAAAGGTTAATAATGCACAGACAGATTTCATTACGGTGATCAATAAAGGATAAAGAAAATATCACTATTATTATTAAAACTATGTGCACATTATGAAAGCGCATTGCTGCCTGATTTACTAAAATCTCAAAATAAAATATTTTTCCAGTTATTGTAAATTGGCCCAGATTGCATATTCATTAGAGGCGAACGCCCTAAATCACGTGTCAAACGCAAAGCCCGGGGACCAAATCTGGCCACCGGAGAAAGTGAAAATGACAGAAAACATGAGTCGTCGTGGAAATTACCAACTAATTTAGTTCCTCAAAGATTTCCACAAAATCTCCCCAAATTAAAAAGAAATTTTAACTTATTTCTTAGATATTGTTGATGTTGATGCCTTCCATACATTATTTCTAATATATAACTGGAAGTGCAGACTTGGGCACATTATTTTGGAAATCGTTTGTTTTGCCGCCTAAAACCCGCGGCCACTTGTGATCAAATTGGTCCGTATTCGGCCCCTGAACTAAAATGAGTTCACACATCGACCCTAAATAGATCGCTCATGTTATTTTGAGCATTTGACAGATGCAATCCACACAAACTTTTACTAAATCAGGCCCTTAGCAGGGTGTTCTACTTTCTAGTGTTATGCAAAAAAAAAAAAAAAAAAAAAAAACTTCCACAAAATAAAAGTATGCCTTATATCCCTTCGCCCCCATGGAAACGAATAAATAAAAAGAAACAAAGAGGCCACCTGAAAAGCAGACTTCCTCAATGGCTCTTCATCTTTTTTCTCCTCCTCCTCTTCTTCTTCCTCACTGTCAGTTTCAAACAAATAGTAGTCTCCACTTCTGACCACTGAGAGGCGGAGAGCAAAGTGCTGTTTAACATCTCCAGAACAGAAGTTAAATCAATTTATTGTTTTAGTCATATTAAAGCAGTGGTTTTCAAACTAGGGGTCGCACCCCTAAAGCTGAGTTGATCTTCAAATGTGACGGTGATTTGAAGTGAATGACAAATAAATATTTCTGAGCGGCAAAACATGGGCTTGTGTATTTTCCTAAAGGTAGTGAAAGTGACGAGACTGAAAAGTGAAGGAAAATATACAAAGACCAAGAAGTTGATGCTTGGCATTTATTTTGCTCAGCAGAGACTCATGGGAAGAGTTTGAAAACCACTGATAATATGAGCATTATTTGCTGTAAAAAAAAAAAAAAATACCCATTAACACCAAAAACGCAAATATATTCAAGTTTGTTAGAAATCTGTGTATTATTCATTCTTTGGTTTTTCCATTTTAAAACCAAAATAACAAATAATCGGGGTGGTTATCTTGTTTTATTGACTTAAAACCAAAACAGAAATACAGAAACATCAAAAAGCACTGAAGTGTTTTTCTGTAAAAAAAAAAAAAAAAAATAATAATAATTGTTCGGTTTGTGAGCCATTTGGATTTTTCCGGGGAAATTAGAGTAAGAACTGAAGTCCACTGCTCTACAATTTGACACTTTTGCAAAAACAATTCCACAGCTTTTTTGAGGGTGGTAAAAATATTTATTTTGATCACAAGAAACGAGGAGCACCAGTAGATGCATTACACTACCTCTGGTTCTTTTACTCACATAACATGTGCATGCTTCTCATAACATCCATTTTTATTTCTATTCATTTATGTATTGCTCTTTTTATTGCTAGGGTAAAAAAGTCCGCCCCCATCTGTGGGTCCCCTCTGTGTGGTGAACTGAAAACATGAAGCTCTCATCCTAGTTTTACCTTAAATATACAAATATCACACAAACGGAACAAGGTTTAATTTGAAAACAGAAAGACCCTGCTTGTATGAATCCAAGTACCGTTCGTCCTTTTGTTATTACATTTTAAAACCTAATCAAAATAACAAATACAGTGTAGTTATTTTGTTTAACTGACAGAAATATAGAAAAATCACAAACCAGACAAACAGCGTTTTTCTGTTTTAAAATTACATCTTCCGTTTGTGTGTGTACATAAGTCACATTACTGATAAACTGGTGAAATGAAATGTTAAAATGGATGTTACCTAAAAATGAAAGGAGCCAGAGGTGGTGTAATGAATCTACTGGTGCTTCTCGTTTCTTGTGATCAACTTCCGTGTGTGTTGATGGCTAACGTTAGTGGCTAGCGGTATTAAAATACGCAAAAACAAGTTCTAACACCTATTGTTCCTCACACCAGCCTCACAGTCGATGGTCAGTCACCAGTTTACCTGGATACTATTTGGATCGTAACACTGTTCGGTGGTGAAGATGGCACGATATTCACAGATTCGGACTTCCAGCGTCAATAACTCATTAACGAAACGTCTCGTTACCATCAGTGTGAGGTGGACAACGTGTTACAAGATCATTTTTATCAAACGCAGCAAAATAAAAGTCTGCCCCCGTCTGATTTGGTTTTAAAATGGAATAACCAACGAACGAACGGGAAACGGATAGCTATAGATACACAATATGACAGGAGGAGATTATTAAAAACACAGAGCGTTAAAAGTGTAGTAGAATGGAAATCACTACGAGCACAAAGCACAATAAAGTCCCCTGAGTGTGCAGAGTCATAAGTGACTTAGCAGTGTGAGTGACTTCAGACTACAATAGTCAAGGGTTAGACACAATGGGATGGATGAGGCTGGCTTATGTCCTTGAACAGAACTGCGGTGGGCAGGAGATGAGGGGAGGATGCTGGGAAAATGGTGATGAAACATCGATTGACAAAGAGATAAAAGTGGAGAAATAATTTGAAAATGTCATGTGGGGGTGGAGTACAACATGAGACATGAGCTCAAACCAAACAGGCAAATGACTGCACTTTACTGGCAGATGGAGAAAATTTTCAGTTTTTCAGTTTTCAGCGTTTTTTTTTTAAATTATGATTTGTTACTGTTTTATTTCCTGCTTGGTGATCATGTCTACAGGCAAAGAATGAACAAACCCTCCGTCCTTTATTCCAGTACTGAGAATAAAGGCGAGTTGAATTCATGTCTTTGCTTGAAAATGTTTTACGACAGAGCAATTCTCTACTGTGGGCTCTTCAGGTGAGACCAATGATTAAATGCATGTTTTCAACAGCGTCGAAAGACAAAGCGCCACCCCATTAGTCATTTTCTCTCTTCATAGACGTCTCATTTCTATTTAAGGTAACCCAGCTCCGCACTGACACTTGTGAATCCTCTAAAACCTGAAGTGCCTCTCCTCTACACTTGCACAGTAAAGTTAGCCAGGTGAGAAAAGTTCCTTAAATAGACAACAGAAAATGACTGAAGTGTGGAGGAAGAATAAGGTTCTCTGTTTTGTCGGTTGCCTTCAGAGCCCATGAGCAGTATGGGAATTCTCAGCGTTCTGGTCAAGGACACAAGGGGCCAATCAGAGTGGAGGAAGAGAAAAAAAGGATGTTTTGGGGTTAACCTACTGGAAGCATGGTCAACCCACGGCCTCCACCACTGCTTTTTTTTGGTCTTGGCTTTCGCTCGATGTGCTCCTAAAATTCCACACATACAGCAATGTAACATTTCATAAGAAAATCCATTCAAGGCAGTTTTTCCACTAAGCTTTTTTGATACGTACAAACAAAATGAATGGGTACATGTGTTATTAATTACGACAGCATTACTCTGTAAACAATTCTTCACATTGTTGCTGCTTCACAGTGACAGTTCTCAGCACTGTTACTATTGTTGGCTCAAAGTTGTCGTCATAGTTTTCGTCGACTACATTTTGCGACAATAATGAGACTATGATTAATTAAAAAAAACATATGTGAACAAAAACTAACAAACACTGATATTTTTGTCAACTAATGAAAACTATAATTATTTACTGTATAATATAAAACTATAACTTTGTCACATGGGACAAAATCCAATCATGTGATCTTTTGATCTTACGCATTGACCAAATCTGTCTGCCTGTATTTACAAACATTAATAGCATCATATCTACAAGGACGTATAATGGAAATAAAAATAAATCTGAGCGCTACGAGATTAAAGTCGTAACATTTCGGGAATAAAGACGTAATATTAAGAGAATAAAGTTGTAATTTTGCAAGATTAAAGTCATAATATTTTTAGATTAAAGTCGTAATATTTTGAGAATACAGTCGTAATTTTATGAGAATAAAAAAACTCGTAATGGTCTAGCGCTCAAAATTCCCTGTTGAAGTGAACGCAACCAACAACTATTTGCTCCAAATCAGTCTGGTTCTGTTATCAGAACGAACGCAAACATCTGCAAAGTGGCTTTAAAGTCCTTAAACTGATAACAGTGTGGTGATGATGGGCCAGGAGACTCAGTATTTCACCATGTGTGAAACCTAAAGAGAATTATTATCTCATTCCACATTCTACATAAAACGCACAAGTGACCACAACACAGACAAGATCCTGTTTCATTTTCATTCTCATAAACCTACAACTTTTACTATGACTTTAATGTTGAAAGGTTATGACTTTAATATATATATAGTTTTTTTTTTTTTTTAAATAAGATTTTATTCTCACAAAATTAGAACTTTCTTCTTGAAATATTACGACTTTAACCTCATAGTTCCCAGATTTTTTTTTTAATTTTAATGTGTCGTCGTAGCTTGGTAAATTGTAAATAAACTCCTATGCTTTATATTTTAGTCAATAATATCTAAAACAGATTCAGCCAACTAAAATCTTAATACTAAAACTAGATTATAACTCAAATGGTTCTGATGACTAACTTTTTACTAAAATGAAGATACATTTTTGTCAAACAACCTTGGCTAAATGTTGACAGCAAATTTTGATTTAGTTTTAGACTGGTTCTCCTCAGCAGACGTCGTCATACCATCGTCATCATCTTCCTCAGGCTGGATGAGTGTGGGTCCCTCTCCAGACTCCTGGGCCATGCTCAGCATCCTCTCCTTGCCTCTTTTAAACTTTTGCTGTCTCACCTTAATGCGCTCCATCCTGATTAGATCAGAGAGACGGTGGAGAGGCACCAAGTATCGACACAGAAACATCATCACAACATACTGAGCATAAACATCTCAGGGGCCCCCATGGTGAACTTATTGCATGTTATGTAGCCTGTGGAGTGCTCATTAGAGCCAGTGAGTGGATCTTTACAGAGCTCAGGAGTCACTCCTCAACTCATTACAAGAGGTAGAATACAATGCCTTTATGTGGTAATATATTAAAGCCCACTTTCAGGAAGCAATAAAAATGGAAGGAGTGGATGCTTTTAATTCAGAACATGTGGGTTGGAGTCCTTGGTTGGTTCCCACCAGGGGTGGAATGGCCATCTGGCAAACCGAGCATTGTCCTGGTGGACCGTCGACCTAAAGTGGGCCGATCCAGTCCGCTATGTTTTTATCGGTTTTGTCTTTATAACGAGCGAGTGGAGGCAGACATGTTAACAGGTGGCCAAAAATGGTCCAAAAGTGGCAAAAACATGGCAAGAAAAGTGACTAAAATGGACCAAAAGCAGTTAAGAGTGGCCAAAAATTGGACAAGTAAAGAGGAACCAGGTGGTATGTAATAGCAAAGGGTAGCTTAAAAGGGCAAAATGTTGCAAATCGTAAAAAAGGGTAAAATGTGGCAAACAATAGTGAAAAAGGGCAAACATTTGGAACAAAAGAGGCAATATGTAAGGAAACAATGAAGAAAGTTGTATTTATTGGGTAAAAATGTAGCTTATTGGGATGAAAAGTGGCCAAAGAAAGAAAGACGAAAGGGCAAGATTGGATAAAAGTGTCAAAAAGAACTTGCAAAATACACAAAAATAGAAAAAAAAGAGATTTTTATTGGCAAACGGTAGCTAAAGTCTGAAAAAAGTTTTGAAAAGGGGCAGAAATGGGACAAAGGAAATTGCAAAATGGCCAAAGGAAAATGGGGTTAAGTTTCCCCCCTTTTAAGGTCTTTTTGGGGAATAAGTAAAATGAAGATAATCTTTTCCAAATAATTTTTGGTATTTCCAAACTAACTGTACTACTCTTATTTTCACCCAATTGACCCTTTCTTGTTATTTTGTGATGGTGGGAACTTTTACAATCATGTGAGCCTCATTAAACCGTCATACATGAGTCATACCACTCACAAACAATTCTTTCACACACAACCATAACCATGCTGTTTAAGTTAAGTTGATTTATATCTTATGTTCACTGACTACCTAAAAAGTTTCTCGTAAAAGGCAACGATTAGTCGGCACCGCCAACATGGTGTGTGAGAGAGATTTCACATGAATCAAAGCCAGAGCAAAACATTTGATAAACACCTCATGGGGGAACGTTACTTTGTAGACTTCTTCTATATTGACAACATTCAGTAGCGGCAAATGCTATGTTACACAAAGGGGATCTTTGTGAAAGGTAAACATGTGGGAAGAAGACACAAAAAGCACATTAATTTAAAGTCTCACTGTCGCTTGAGCTGCTCCACAGATTTGCGCTCCTCCTCCAGCCGCGCTCTCACTGCCTTCACTATGGTGGCCTGGAAAAGCTCCGCCCCTCTGAAACACACGCAACCAGGAGAAGAGATGGAAGTTAAATCAAAGTCACCCACTTAACATTTATTCACTTTTTCATTTTCCCTTTTCGTCGTCACTGCTTTACTTTTATCTTTTTATTGCACATGTTTGGCACTCAATGAACAAAGACTTCTACATTTTGTGAGTAATTACATGCATAAAAAAAACCCAACAGGATCAAGGATAAACCAAACCAAAAAAAGTCAATAATAACAGTAGCATTGATATCAATAGTGGGAATAATAGTAAACAATAGTGTTATACAAATAGTCAAGCAGAGCAATAGATATAGGATACTGTACGCATAGACACCACACACATACCCATAGACATATGTACGTATGCACGTATTAATAAAGTAAACAAAATATACAAAATAAATAAAAAGTAAATATATAAAATACACAGAATAAAATGAAACACACAGCAATACTGATATTTAAAATAAAATAAGTGGACAAAATTCAAATGAAAAATATTTAAACAAAAAAAATTAATAATTAACAAAAAAAACCTATCAATTTGTGCATAATTACAAAAAGCTTAATTTTTGTCTTAGATAACTATGTATTAACCCTTAATTAGATTATAAGTTAAATACCTACTGTCAGTGTTGATTATGTACTCAACTTTGTCTTTACTGCACAAAAAGTTGTGTCCATAAATAATCAAAATATCCGTAGTTGCCAACCATAATAAACTGTTACAGATGTTACTAAAAAAAATGTGAATCATATTTGTTCCAAATCTATGAGTGTCCACCAGTGACTGGGATCAACTGGTGTACCTGCAGGCCAGGATCTGTGAGGATCTGATATCTGCCACCACGTGTAGAAAGTAGTAGCTCATGAAGACGCGTCTCTGCAGCAGCAGGAAGGCAAAGCAGATGCTGTCCCAGATGATCCCGGCCTCGTTGCTGGGCAGCTCACAGTGCTCATCAGCACCTGATCATACACATGATCCATACACATCATGTTTATTCACACTGTGTTGATCATGCAAAACAAATGTCTTTATTCAGCAACATCATTCCAGTAGCTAAAAATGCAAAAACACAGCATGGCAGGAACTTTGTGTTGTATTTCGAACATGAAGACGAACAGCAGTGTATTTACCACAATGATAAAATATAATAATAATAATAATAATAATAATAATAATAATATATATTTTATTATTATCTTTCTTTTCTATTATCTTTTTTCGTTCTTTTTATCTTATTTTTTTTTAACTTTTATTTTGTATTTGTTTATTTTTTTTATACTATTATTATTATTATTATTATATTATTATTTATTATTATTATTATCATCTTGTTATTTGCACATTCTAGTCTAACTACTGTTTATATTTATACTTATGTTTATACTTATTATCATCTCTTCTAGTTGATTGTTTATTATTGAATGTTTCACTATTGGAGAGAGCACAGTTGACCGAGTCAAATTCCTCGTGTGTACAACATACACTTGGCCAATAAAGATGATAATAATAATAATAATAATAATAATAATAATTCAAAAAGGAGTGGGAAAGAATAAACTTATATGATCCTACCCCTTGTAATATCTAGTACTATACATTATTTCTATACATTAATCTTCTTATAATATACACCTGTTTACACTATAAAATGAGACATAATTCACTGATATACTGTATATCTATATATTATACATTTCATACTTCTTCCCTTTAACACATTCTTCAAGAAAATACATTTTATTTGTGTGTTTAAATTGCCATGTTCCGTGCCTCTGTTGCTGAGGCGGCTGATCAGTGCTGTGGCCGCAAGGTAGTCGGTGCCTGTCGTGGCGGCAATACCCGAACCCGTTGGTGGACACCGGGGGTGAGGGATGCCGTCAAGCTGAAGAAGGAGTCCTACTGGGCCTTTTTGGCCTGTGGGACTCCGGAGGCAGCAGACAGGTACCGACGGGCCAAGCGGAGCGCAGCCACGGCGGTCGCCGAGGCAAAAGCCCGGACATGGGAGGAGTTTGGTGAGGCCATGGAGAACGACTTCCGGACGGCTTCGAAGAGATTCTGGACCACTATCCGGCGTCTCAGGAGGGGGAAGCAGTGCACCGTCAACACTATGTATGGTGCGGATGGTGCGCTGCTGACCTCGACTCGAGACGTTGTGGATCGGTGGGGGGAATACTTCGAAGACCTCCTCAATCCCACCGACACGCCTTCCAATCAGGAAGCAGGGCCCAGGGACCCGAGAGTGGGCTCTCCTATCTCTGGGGCTGAGGTTGCCGAGGTGGTTAAAAAGCTCCTCGGTGGCAAGGCTCCGGGGGTGGATGAGATCCGCCCGGAGTTCCTCAAGGCCCTGGATGTTGTGGGGCTGTCATGGCTGACACGACTCTGCAACATCGCGTGGACATCGGGGGCAGTGCCTCTGGATTGGCAGACTGGGGTGGTGGTCCCCCTTTTTAAGAAGGGGGACCGGAGGGTGTGTTCCAATTATAGAGGGATCACACTCCTCAGCCTCCCCGGTAAGGTCTATTCAGGGGTACTGGAGAGGAGGGTCCGCCGGATAGTTGAACCTCGGATTCAGGAGGAGCAATGTGGTTTTCGTCCTGGCCGTGGAACTGTGGACCAGCTCTACACCCTCAGCAGGGTCCTTGAGGGGTCATGGGAATTTGCCCAACCAGTCCACATGTGTTTTGTGGACTTGGAAAAGGCATTTGACCGTGTCCCTCGGGGATTCCTGTGGGGGGTCCTCCGGGAGTATGGGGTATCGGACCTCCTGATAGGAGCTGTTCGTTCCCTGTATGACCGGAGTCAGAGTCTGGTCCGCATTGCCGGCAGTAAGTCGAAATCGTTTCCGGTGAGGGTTGGACTCCGCCAGGGCTGCCCTTTGTCACCGATTCTGTTCATAACTTTTATGGACAGAATTTCTAGGCGCAGTCAGGGCGTTGAGGGGTCCGGTACGGGGGCCTCAGTATTGCATCACTGCTTTTCGCAGATGATGTGGTCCTGTTGGCTCCAACATACCGTGACCTTCAACTCTCACTGGATCGGTTCGCAGCCGAGTGTGAAGCGGCCGGAATGAGAATCAGCACCTCCAAATCCGAGTCCATGGTTCTCGACCGGAAAAAGGTGGAGTGCCTTCTCCGGGTTGGAGATGAGGTTCTGCCCCAGGTGGAGGAGTTCAAGTACCTCGGGGTCTTGTTCACGAGTGAGGGAAGGATGGAGCGAGAGATCGACAGGCGGATTGGTGCGGCGTCTGCAGTGATGCAGAGTCTGCACCAGTCCGTCATTGTGAAAAGGGAGCTGAGCCGAAAAGCAAAGCTCTCGATTTACAGGTCGGTCTACGTTCCAACCCTCACCTATGGTCATGAACTTTGGGTCATGACCGAAAGAACAAGATCACGGGTACAAGCGGCCGAAATGAGTTTCCTCCGTAGGGTGGCTGGGCTCTCCCTTAGAGATAGGGTGAGAAGCTCAGTCATTCGGGAGGGGCTCAAAGTAGAGTCGCTGCTCCTCTGCATCGAGAGGAGCCAGATGAGGTGGCTTGGGCACCTAATTAGGATGCCCCCTGAACGCCTCCCTAGTGCGGCGTTCAGGGCACGTCCCTCCGGAAGGAGGCCCCGGGGAAGACCCAGGACACGCTGGAGAGACTATGTCTCTCGGCTGGCCTGGGAACGTCTCGGGGTCCCCCCGGACGAGCTGGAGGAAGTGGCCGGGGAGAGGGAAGTCTGGGCCTCCCTACTGAGGATGCTGCCCCCGCGACCCGGAAACGGCTAAGCGGGAGAAGATGGATGGATGGGTGTTTAAATTGCTTCAAATTCAGTCTCAGCCTTTTCAATAAATAGTTTCTGAATATTTTTTGTTGTGCTTTAAATACCGTTTTGACCTGTTTGAAAAGCTACAATAATGTAATTTTGATTTAGTGAATACCAGTGGCTCGGTGTGGTTTAAAGATCTTATATTATAAACATAACGTATTGCTCGTTTTTGAAGTGACACTAATGCATGTAATTATTTGTGAGGATCAAGGAAATATTTAGTAACTGACAATATTACTACTACTCATCAATGCACTACTGCACTATTATCTTATCTATTATCTTATTATTGTATTGTATTATTTTTATTTTTTCAATTATTATTATTATTATTATTATTATCTTGTATTTTATTTAGTTCTGCACATATTAGTCTAAATACTGTTTATATTTATGTTTATTTATTTTTTTTTTCTAGTTGATTGTTATTATTTTATGTTACACTATTAGAGAGAGCACAGTTCACCAAGTCAAATTCCTCGTGTGTATAACATACATTACTTGGTCAATAAAGTTGTTTCTGATTCTGATTCTGATATTAAACACTGCAAATCAGCAAGTCCTATATAATCCTACCATGTACAGGGTGAGGAAACTGGAACACCCAAGCAATTCAGGGAGAACATGCAAATGTCTTTCCAAACGAATCCCCCCCGCGCGCACACAGAAGTTAAATCTACTGACCTTGTCCTTCTGGTCGACTATTATGTTGTATTCCTTGATGGTGCAGGCCAGACTGAACAACTGGATCAACCAGCACTGATTGTGAACCAGAGTTGATGTAACCACAAGCCAAGATCTGGGGAAAAAGAGAAAAAATAAAATTAAAAGTGACTATTTTTCTTCATTTGGATGAGAAAACACACTGCACCAGGTAATATGAGTGGACAATATTAGAGGAGTTTCCTACTCAGAATGATGGAAAAACCAGTGTATGAAGCATGAAATGTGTCAAATGTTGATTCTCTACTCACTGATGACTCATAGGGGTGTGAATTGCCACGAATCTGACGATACGATACAACACTTGCGGAAAAAAAGTAAATGTCTAACTGTGATTCTTGCACCGGTATCAAAAACAAGTGGTATGTTTATCAAATTACAAAAAAGTAAAAATGTTTAACCTTTGCTTCTATAACAATTCTGATTCTGTTAAGTTCTTAAATTATTTTTTTAAAAGTAACCACATACATCTATAAAAGTGCCCATTATGTTATTATATTAATATAAAGTGCAATCAACTTCCAGCTAAAATGCATTGAGGAGTGAGGAGTTTTTTGTTAAAAAAACGTAATTTAAAAAAAACAATATGGACATTTTTTGAGTCGACATGATTATAGCGTGGTGAAATATTGCAATATTTTTGCAGAATCAATTTTTATTCAATCAATTTTAATTACTCACAGACAAGATGTTCTTCATTGTGATCACAAAGATGTTGTAGGCTATCAGGAAATCCCAGTAGTGAAGGATCTTTTTAATTGGCTTCAGCAGCAGCTCGCCCCCAAACAGCAGGAAGTAGAAGCAGGCCACCAGGTAGCCCATACAGAACACGCTGATACGCGTGGTTCCAGTGATGAAGATGATGGTGAGGACGAACCAAAACAGGTAGCTGAACATGATGACCTTCAGCATGTCCAAGTATGACCTGCAGATGGAAAATGTACATTCAAACTTATCTTGTGTTTGTTGCACAAAACAAAACAATCCAACCTTCTATTGACAGATAAACTTTCCTTTGTGTATAAATGGTTTTCCTGCAGAATGCAAAATCCTTCTGCACGCCAAATTTGGGTCTCAATCATTAGGTTTGACTAATATATGTTAGAGTCTGTCCCAGCTGTGTGTCTGATACTTACAGAAAGATGAACACATTGGGACTTAAAGAGATACTCACCCCCAAATGACAAAAAGCCCAAATATGACACTTATAACCTTTACTAGTAGGAATGAGAGGTGATTTAGAAACTGCGTATGCAATGAAAAGCATCTGGATGGTTGACATGTTGGGAAAACTGCGATGTAGTGATTACTCAAAGAAGCGCAACAACCACGTAACTCCACCACGTTTTATGTTAAAGGTGTCCAATTGTTCCGATCGTGATGTGGATTTACCCTTTTTAAAGTGTTTTCCTGGTTCAAGTGGAAGCCATTTGTGCATCTGTAGTAATGGTAAGATGGCTGATAGTGGCCTCTAAATGCTACGTTTCCAAAGTCTGATTCCTCATTTCCTGGTTAGTTCAACGTCAAAGTCCATCCACCGGAATATTCCTGTTTTCTCAGGAATCACATCATAGCATTCAAGGAACCGGATGATACATGAAGAAACACTAAAGTGTGTTTAAAGCAGTGTTTTTTTAAACTTGGGGACATAACCCCATATGGGGTCGCCCTGAATTCAAATGGGGTCGCCTAAAATGTCTAGTA
>NW_021144879.1:0-27931 GCF_900634775.1 Gouania willdenowi | reverse complement strand
TTGTGTATAGCAGCACAACTGCTGTATGTTCCTGCTGAGGCTGTCAGCGTCACCACAGTGTATAATGAAAGTGTATAATGAATGAATGAATGATCTGATTGGTCCGTGGATACAGAAAGTGTCTGACACACACAGCCTCAATCAGCTGACTAGGCATTTTACAAAGATTATCATTCAAAAGTATTAATATTGTTTATTTTTAGTGAGTCACACATAAACCTTTTAGTTTCTGGGCAAAGATTTCTCCATAGAGACTAGTAACAAATGTAGAGACTTTATCTTGTGTTATTAGAGAGTTTTCTGATGTTTTAGAGACATAAAAGCATGTATCACTCACTGCTGTGAGGACAGTAAGAGGCTCAGAGCCACAGCTGATCCTCACACAAGCAGCTGATCAGAGCAGACACACTCCACACTGCAGATGAAATGTGTCTGTTCTCTGTCTCCACCTTAGATAATGTTTCTCTTAGTTTTACAAGCTATTTATCTCGTTTGTTATCACTCTCTCTCTGACTCAGGGCAGACTGTGCACGGACTGAAAGCAGATCAAGTGAAGTCCACCACACACACAGAGTCAGAGGAACCTCTGTGACTCTGTTCCTCATGAACATGTTTGTGCCTTTATTCTGTTGCTTCTCCACCTCAGTCTTCATTTTTCCTCTTGATTTGACAAAAGTCACGTTAGAGATTTCTGCTGGAATATAAAGCCATGAGACTTTATCTACTCTCAGATCAAGAACACACATTGACTTTTAATGAGCAGCTCCAGCAGCCGATAGTAATGCTTAAACAGCTCATAAGATTGCTGTGTTGGTAGAAAGACCTCTGATTGGCTGACATCCATTCTGTATTGATAAACTTCATTTTCAGAGCCTGGAGAAGGAGAAGAGATTCACTGTCTACTCATAACACTTTACAATATTACAATATGCTCAAAGATGATTATGGACTTTTGACCAAATAACATTAAAAAAATATATATATACATACTGCAGCTTTAAGCTAAGGGATGAGTACTGCTGAATTTTCACCTGCCAACTTTCTAGGTGTTTAGAACCATAATTGTTTTAACTCAACCATATTTTTACACATTTTCATAGGCCAGTTAGCTCAGCTGGTCAGAGCGTGGTGCTAATAACGCCAAGGTCATGGGTTCAAACCCCATACTGACCAGATATTAATCAAGGACCATAAACCTGTTTTCATGTGTTGTAAATGTTAGTGTATGAGTCTGAAAGGACAAGGTTTGAATATGTATACAATCAACACAGATAAAGAATATCTAAACTGTTAATCATTCCCAAACCTGGAAGAAAATTCCCAAATAGCCAAAAATCTAGAATGACTGTCAGTAAAGAAGCGTCTTTTTGACATTTTAATAAATCAGCAAGTAGGACAAATACCAATTTATTGATGAATAATCCCAGAACAATTTAGGTCAAAGATCACATTACTCCTGTATTAGCCTCTCTGCATTGGCTTCCCATAAAATATAGAATAGAATTCAAGATTCTTCTTCTCACTTATAAAGCCCTAAATGGACAGGCACCAGTCTATCTCAAGGAGCTTGTAGTGCCATACAATCCCCCCAGAACACTACGCTCTCAAAATGCTGGACTACTCGTTGTTCCATTTGTCTCTAGAAGTAGTATAGGAGGAAGAGCTTTCAGTTATTAGGCCCCACTTCTCTGGAACCATCTACCAACCACGGTTCGGGGGGCAGACACCCTCTCTACCTTTAAGGTTAGGCTCAAAACATTCCTCTTTGGTAAAGCTTTTAGTTAGGAACCAGCTCATAGCTCATAGTTAAGATGCAATAGGCATAGACTGCCAGGGGGGTCTGGCATGCTCGGTTGGAGAGAGGTTGGAGAGGGCGTTAAGAGAGAGGTCATTTAGGTTAGAGAGGGACCAAAGAGGGTCCCATTCCTCTCTCTAACACTCCCTCTATGTCTGCTTCTTCCCTTGTGTGTTTGCTCCTGTACTCCTTCTGGCTTTTGTCTTGCAGGTCCGTGGGATCCTCAGTGTGGAGTTACAGAGTCTCAACAACTCTGTCTCCACCCTTTCCTCTGCACACACCCAACACAGCATAACGTGGATGGCTGTTCATCATAGGAATGGGATCCACACAAGGTTCCTGCTGATTAACAGAAGGTTTTCCTTGCCGCCATGATGAATTCATGTTGGGTGTGGGATACATATGTATGTGCATATACGTATATATGCATATGTGTGTATCCATAAAATGAAGAGTCCGTCCTTAAGACTGCTCTACTGTAAAGTGTCTTGAGATACCATTGGTTATGATTTGGCGCTATACAAATAAAAGATTGATTGATTGATTGATTGATAGCTGAGACCCCCCCCCCCCCACACCCACACACACAGATTTCAAAGAACGCAGAACCTGTCATGCCATCCACCAATCAGGAGCCAGCAGAAGGAATGTCAGTGTGAATTTCAATGTGACATCATCACGCACTCTGCTGATGACATCATCAGGAGCTGGTCACACATCAAAGGACTCAGCAGCACCTTGAGTATTCTTTAATGAGGGAAACCCTTCTGAGAGAGACACAATAACCCACAAACTCCTTGGACTCAGTGAATTTACTTAATCTCTGTCACTCTGACAACAGTTATATTTTTGATCTAATGATGGAAGTGCATCAGTTCAATGTAAAGAGTCTGGAACAAACATGCTTTGAAGCTCTGAAGGATCATCTCTGTACAGAAAAATGCATTGGGCTGTGGCAGTTTACTAAAGTCTGGTATATTCCCATTTTGTTTCAACTGAAGAATGAGGCCTTTCACTTTATCTGTGAGAATTTTGAGGAGGTTTCACTCTGTGAAGAGTTTTTGCAGCTTGCGGAGCAGGAGCTGGCTGATATCCTGGGTCAGGATGACCTTACTGTGACCCAGGAGAGCACAGTTTATCAAAGTGTTTTAAGATGGATAAACCACATGCCTGAGGAACGACAGGGAGCCATTTCTACTCTGTTACCAAAGGTACGACTGGGGCTGATGGACAAAAGTTACATCACAGACAATGTGCTTAACAATGATGTGGTAAAAACAAACCCTGAGTCCCACCTCTTGGTCTCTGATACCCTTAAAGTCATGTCTCAACCTTCGTTACTCTGCTCTGAGTCTGGGATCAACAACACCTTGTTTTGCCGTCGCTTGCCAAACGCCGTCTTACTGATGTTTAGATTATTTTCTAAGATCATAGAGGCCTTTGACTACAGAACTAACAGCTGGATCACAGTTCACACTCATCTTGGTCTGGAGAATCCCATGACTCACTTATTCCTCTACAGCACTGTCTTCCTTGGTAGATGCTTCTACATTGTGGGTGGTGGTTTATGTTTGACCGACCCCTATAACAGAGTGTGGAGTTTTAACCTAGTCACACACACTTGGCAGGAGATGTCACCAATGCAGGAGTCACGGGCCCTAATGAGTGTTACTGAGCTAAAGGGATACATCTATGCTATGGGAGGCTTCAGGGATGATGGTACCTCACTAAGAACTGCTGAACGCTACCAGCCCAACATCAACCAGTGGACGTTCATTGCATCAATGAATGAAGAGAGGATCAAGGCCAGCTGCACCACACTGAACAACAAGATTTACATATGTGGAGGAATGAATAATAGAGTACTGAATACTGCTGAGTATTACAACCCAGACACCAACCAGTGGACACTGATCACTCCAATGGGAACACCTCGGTGTGGACTTGGGGTCGTTGCATATATGGGCCACATTTTTGCAGTTGGAGGAAGCGATGAGTCCAGAAATCTGAGGTCTGCTGAGGCTTATGACCCAGTGACCAACACCTGGTACGATGTCCCTGAAATGGTCCACACATACTGTTTCTTTGACATTGCAGTGATGAACAAGAAGATCTTTGTTGTCTCTTGTAGCACAGGAAACAGAATTGTTGAGTGCTATGACTACACTACAAATACTTGGTCTGTGGTATTTTCTGGCATAGACCACTATGATTGGGTGAGTTGCTGTGTGATTTCTGGACTTCCCAACATGGCTGAGTACTGTTCACCTCGTGAACCCATCATACCCAGGACACAGGTCTAAAAAAAGTCTAAACTAGATACTGAGATGAAGCAAATGTTATTTTCGATGATCCTAACTGGGAGTGTAACCTGCTCTGACCAGGTCTGTGTGTATCAATAAAAGTGTTTAAAGACATTAGAAGAACTAATGTGTGAATAAATGGATCAGTTCATGTCCCAGCTCAGATGTGATGGTTTTAATCAGCCTGGATCAACCTGAGTTGGTGATGATCTAGAAAAAAAATACTACATTTTAGTGGTGACAACATATAGCAGATGTGTAGATGTACTGAATTTAATTATAATTAATGTTGTGGTTAACATGTATTAATTTTAAATATCAAGACAAAACAATGCAATTCTGTGACACAACAAACCATTGAAAACAATAGAACCTATTTTAACATTTAGAACAGAGGTCTTCAACACGGGGTCCGTGACCCCTAGGGGGTCCGCGGAGGTACTGCAGGGGGGTCGCAAAAGTTTTGGTTGATTAGACATTTTTTTAAATTCCCCCCCGCAATTTTTTCAATAAATTGAAATGTCTTTAAATACACATTAACATGAATCCAACACACTGTAGTGAACAGATAAATGGAGGCAGAAGATGTCTTTCAGTCAGCAATGCACACGTTCAGCGACACACAGGAGCTCTTTCAAGCTGGGCACTGGTTCATTCACCTGTCCCATCATACATTAGTGACTAATGTATGCCATCCATAGCTGGTTTGAGTATTCACTGCCCATACTACATGTATGTTTAAAATTAAAACATGAATCTGTCAATTATGTTAATAGTTCAGTATTGTATGCAAGATAACAGGTATGTTTATGCATGCCAGTGGCACTAACAAGCATCAATAATTTTCGTTTCCACATTTATGTTGAACAAAAATGTCCATTTGAACAGCTTTTATGCAAAATGTTGTTACATGCAATTTGACAGACATTGTTGATCTTGGCAGGTATCAGTTCATTATGTTATGTTATGTTTATGAATGGCAGTGGCATGGTCACCCTACTCACTGTACCTTGCACATGTTTAAACTAAAAACAAGAATATATAAACCTGTGTGTTATTTGAATATCTTAGTATTGAATGCACAATAGTACATTTATACATGGCACTATAGGACCAGTTTAATATAAAACACAATTTTATACAATATATATAAGTAGGGGGTCCCCGCAACATCTCTCCATCAGTTTGGGGGTCCTTGGCCTGGAAAACGTTGAAGACCCCTGATTTAGAATAATGCACTGTAATACAACACCTACAGACCAGGTTAGGTGTTCAGCCTGAGTTACCATGGTGATTTAGCCTGGTAAGAAGTTATCCAGCGTCTGAGTACAGCACACACTGAATAAATACAGGAAGTTAGAGAGAGAGAGAGAAGAGGAAATCCAGCTTCAGAGGACAGGGTCTTTGTGTATTCTTCTTGTTTTGTGTTTAATGAGTTATTGATGTTTTTTTGTTGCATTTTCTAGATTTTTTTTGGGCATATTTATGGTCATTTTGTGAAAATGTACAGTAAATTTGTGTACTTTTATTGTCCTTTTGTTCAGTTTTATTATTTTGTGTGTTGTTCCTTCATTTTGAGCGTTTACTTTGGGGTGTGGCCAATACTAGACTGAGTATTGTGTGGCCCACGTCTGGTCCAAACCTAAAGCTAATAAATGATTGCTAATCAGGAAATGTCCAAATGAAGCGCTGTGATGATGGGCTGTTATTGTTAGACACGTTGTCCTAACCAACAGGACAGAGGAGTTCATCTGTTGACCAATATCATAGTTAATGTTGTTGTGGACTGTCCCAGAAAAGCTGCTGCTCTCTATTTGATCTAAAAACAAAGCCTTTGCTGTAAATTAGAGATAAAATATAAGAAAAAAACACTACATTTGAGGAGAATTCTTAAAACAAGAGACATTATCTGTTCATGCAGCAAGTTAAATTTACTAAATAAGAAATCTTGAAAAAAGATGTTGAATCTTAAAATAAGAAGATCCTGATAAATATTCTAAAGGGTTAAAATAAGCAGAAATGGATGATTATTAGATTAAATTACTTAAAATCAAACTTCCTAGAGCACAATAATAAGTTAAATATACTGACTATAAGCAAATAATTCTTGAGAAAAAAAGTTGTTTTTTTTTAATTTTGGCAAATTAAAGCTTCAGAACAAGAAGAAAACAACTAATCTAAGTAAAAACTGACTCAGCATTTGTGAAAAATGATTAAGCTGTTTCTTGATACAAGTTGACTCATCTTGAAATAAACCTAAATCTATGTTAAAACTAAAACCAAAACCTTAAAACCAGTTTTTGTTCTTAGAATAAACATCTTATCAGAATCACAACCAGGAGTATGAGTACCATCAACATTTATTAACAGTATGAACCGTACACCAGAAACAGTGGTTGCTGCACACTTTTTATGTCAAATTTAAGACAATTTAAGACTTTTTTTTTAAAGCAAAACAAACAGAAATGAACAAAACACATAATATGCTGCTGTATAAAGTGCTGTGATTTGTCACGTGAAGAAGGCAAAAACAAAATGATCAAACATTTGTGCAACACTACAATGTAAAGTATTCAAACATGTCTCAGTTCAAGGTCCATCTAACATGTGAGACCTAAGGACACTGAGGGAAAACTTGTGGCGTAGCTAGCCAAGTCAGGCACAAAACAACTTATTCAAAGGCATTGCAAACAAAAACAAACACAACAGACCTGACAAAATGCTGCTTGACATTCACCTATTTTTCAACCAATGATTTCCAGAAACAGGAAAACGTAAAAAACCAAATACAGATAAAAACGGTGTATTTCTGATTGGTTTTAAAATCACAATAATCCAAATAACAATGGTAACATTATTTATTGTTTTGTTTGTTTGTCTTTTTTAGGTGACGACAGTTGCAAACACTGCAGCTTCTCTGTGAACTTGTAATAGAGAATAAGAACGCTACGTCAACTGTATAAACTATGGAAGTATATCTGTAACATAATTCAATTTAAAATCCATTAACAGAAATGCTTTTTCATTTTCAGAATATAGCTGCATTTTTAACTCATAAATAAAATGAATAATAAATCATCCATTTTCATTTTCTTCTTCCCTTAAACATGACGCTCTGGTGGGAGGAGTCAATGCAGACTTGAGAAGAATTACAAACGGTGGAAAATCAGATGATTTCAGGTCAAAATAATGTGAGCAGCTGATTTTCTGAGGGTGCACAGATCCTAGATGACTAAGATAGTTTATAAATGTGATGACTGGACTACAATAGAGTTACACATAAGTAGTTTGATATTTGCAACCACTGTTTATTTGTCAAAGGTCACATATTAATTCAATGAAACTTTATTTATACAGGGACAATTCCAACAATAGTCACCTCGTAGCGTGAGATAACAGGCAACACATTGTGTGATCATTGGTTTCTAAGAAGGGTTTACAGATGAAAAGCTCTATTATAGCTAAGTGTGTGCAAATATGCTAACTATTGTAATATACACTTTTTAATAGCAGACATGATATTTACAGTAATAATATATTGTGTTTCTGGGTGTGTAAAGGTTACAGATGTGTTCCAGTGAGTCATTATTATTTTGATATTAATTTGAAAATATGTTCTAAATAATATTTCATCCCAAAGTTCATTTATCAATGCAGATATGGTAAACAACACCAAAATTCCAAATATTAATAACAATAAAACTGAATAAATCTCCCCCAAGTGACCAAACCATAACACTGCATTTTTATTTTTTCTATTCATTATTAAATAATGATGAGATGTGACATGTGTCAGGGCTGTGTGGGGATATTTTACAAATTTCTGGGTTTTCCAGGGACTTTGAACGCATCTCGAGGCATGCGTTAATTTAAAAGACTTACCTCCACAAAAATGTGTTCTATCACCTGCAGTCACAGATTTTTTATGATATAGATATAGAATCAACTGCACTTTGTAAAAAAGACAAACAAACAAAATGATATAATGTGTTACCATTGTTATTTTGATTTTAAAACCAATCAGAAATACACCATTTTTTTGTATTTGGTTTTTATTTTTTTCTGATTCTGGTTTTTCTGTTTTCCTGATTCTGGTTTTAAATTAATTAAAAAATTACAGGAAAAAAGTGCCACTAAAGTAGATGTTTTACGTAATAACATGCTCCATAGTTAATTATTAGTTATGTTTGCTGTGTCAGCATGTCTTTCATGTAATGTACAGGGAGTGACTTTAATTCAATTTGTTGAAAATTATTTCCTAGACAAACAAATGCAGTTATTCTGCATCATGCAGTGATAGACACAACAAACACATATACAGCTGTTATGTTACTGCACAATATCATATAAGTTAGCTGTTAGTATAATAGCTTTATTTTGTAACAGCTCTGCTGTTTGTTGGATGTGTCCGTTGTAGATGTTCCTAATTCCTACAGCGTTGGCAGTCAGTGAAGGCAACTTGAGGATGCGTAGTGGAGATGTGTGTTTACAGTCTATGGTGTAGAGAGTTTGTGTCAGAAGTGAACTTTGGATTCATCTTTGTAATTTACCTTTCCATGTTTTATTTGGTGTGGTCACAGCAAACAGTGACTCAGGAATTTTCATGCAGTGAAAACTCCTGAGTCATGATGGTAAACAGCTAGGCAGGCAGTATTGGTTTCACGTTTATGGTGAAGTGCTACGAAGGGTCACAATGTGTGTGTGCACTCTGTGTATCTGTTGCACGGTGTATATTCTGTTTGCTTTGAAGAAGTAATCCCACTAAGTAATCCCCATTTTTAATAAAAATACTGGTAATCTGATTACATGTTTTTAAATGTACTGTAACAGATTATAGTTACATTATTTTTGTATCCAGATTACATAACGCTGTTACTAGTAATCCATTACTCCCCAAGCCTGTGTGTGTGTGTGTGTGTGTGTGTGTGTGTGTGTGTGTGTGTGTGTGTGTGTGTGTGTGTGTGTGTGTTTGTGGCTTCAAACTTTCTATGAGTGGCTCTGATTGGCTGCACACACTGTGAGCTTAATGATCAAAGGACACAACGTGTGAGTTCTACCAATCCAGTAGGAGGCGCTGTAGCCACACACACACACATACACACACACACACACACACACACACACACACACACACACACACGCACACACACACACACACACACACACACACACACACACACACACACAGACAGACAAAGAGACCATCTTTGATTTATTAGGTAGATGTTAACATCATTTTTAAGAAAACAAATGAACACGAGATCTTTAAAGTTAAGAAAATAAAAACCACGACACTTCAGCTATAGTTTATCACCTGCTTCATTTATTAAAAACAAGGTGGCAAATCATATCAAATGCATTAATTATTCAATATTAATTATTAAATAATCAGACAAATTGAGTTTTAATTCACATTCTATATATTTTTTGAAAGCATAATTAAGTAGAGATTCTAGGTTGATGGGCTGTTCCTATTAGAACATCATCAAGTGTGTGAGGGAACTTCCACTGACTTTTTCAGCCCTTCTTGTTCCTTTTCAGTAAGTTTCATCTCCGCAGACGTATTGTAAGGGAATTACCCAGAGTTCATTGCATTGTGATGTATGTCAAGAATCTCCTGGTAAACCAGCTGGAGACGTTTTAAAAGCCACGTGAAACGAGTGAATAAGTAACACAAACATTGTAACATAGTGATACATTTGGACAAATACCATATAATTCATCTGTTGTTACAGTTAAAGGTGAAATCACTTTTTGTGTCTTTGTTGCTCCTATGTTATACAGGAGATTATATTGACAGTTTATAGTGAGATATGTCTAAGTTTTTAGTGTTTTAAAAGAAACCAAGAAAGAACAGGTTTAATCTGTGTGTAAATCTATGTGTGTATATATGTTTATATTTGTGTAATTGTAGATATGTCATTATAGATACATTGTGTATAGTCTAAGTTGTTGTATTGTGCTTCACATGCTAATGTGACAGTGAGTGGCTTTGCTTTGTAGTTTGTTTCTTTTTTGTTTTGTGTAAATTTGTTTATTATTTCTTAGTAACTTTTTACGACTCGACTAAAATGCAGTTTGGAAAACAAAAATAAGAATGAGATTGTAAATGACTCCAATAGTATCAGTAGTGCACTGGCTCCATCATGTAGCCTATAGGGAGGTAAATACATTTATGACACTGTTTAATGCATAAAATAAACAGTAACTGAACAGTGAACCCTGAAGTTTTTTCCTCTGAGAACAAAACAAAACTAACAAAATGTATTTACTGGACACAGAAATAACACTTTTTATTTCTAGTGCTTCAAGCCCTCACAGCCTCACACACTCCATCACTTTCCAGGTGACATCAGACCAGCCCCCCAGGAATGGTCCCAGTCCTCCAGATGAGCTACTCTGTGTCTGAGTTGAACTGACTAATCTGTGCTTTTAAAGCATCCTTGTTGTTCTGCTGGTTCTCCTTCACTGAGTTCTAATCACTGCTGGTCACATGGAAAGTTTACAATCTATTCACATGGTCCAACCTGTGGAACAGCACATCTATACTGTAGCTCTACCACCACCTCCTGGCTCTATATAGATACTACATTTACCTGCACTTATTACAAGATGTTTAACTGATAATATCATCTGCTTTGCTGAAATGATTGATTCTTAATATTTAATGGTTTCACAGACCAAAAGGTTGTTTTCTGCACTAATTTACTCTTAAACCAGCAGCTGTTTTCAGACAGAGAACCTGTAAATTAACATCTTTAAGCATGAAACTAATAATGTAAGTTTAGTAGAGTTTACTGACGTTAGCTCAGGTATGTAGTCTGTGCTACTAAAACTATCTAAACAGAGGCTCATTTAGCTTTTTAAATACTTTAAAGTGACTAAATAAACTTTTTAATAAGTCCATGAATGAGACCCTTCTGTCTCCTGTTTATTTATTTTTTCCTCTCAACAATGTGTAGCTGTCACAGAGCCATCCAGATAGAGCTGTTATTATATTCTAATTCTACCATAAACTGTCATAAATGTATCTACATCGTCTCCTTCAAAAACTCAAAACCCAACCTGGCAACACAGCTGTTGTTGACTTGTCCTGTGTTATATGTGTAGTTTATTTATTGTTTGATTTAGGCCCATTTATTTATTTATTTATTATATAGAATTAGATTAAATCAATAATATTGATTATGTGTAAAGGAGGACAAACATTACTCAGAGAAACTGTTGTCATGGGAACAATCTGAGGGAGTTGTGTGTCTACTTTCTTCTTCTCTGAATAAAGTTTTCTGATTTACATCAACAGGCTTTTCTTTTTCCCAAAATGTTTTTTCCCACAATTCTTCTCCTCATAATTCAACTTTCTGGATCAATAATAAGAATATTGACTATTGACAGGAAATCAGTTTTTATTGGTCATTGATTTGAATGAAATTATTTGTGTGACTGATTTGATGGATTATAATGGCTCCTTATTGAGTTGTGCACATTTTATTAGAAAGCATAATATATTGTTATTCTTTTTTTTTTTCTTAAGAACAAAAATTTTCCCAAGTGTGATTCTAAATGAATGGACTCCATACTGTACCAAAACTTTACTGCAAATCATCACTTTAGGAGTTTTTTTGGGTCAAACATTTAATGTTTAAGACGTGTTTATCATTTTGTAACACATACACATACTGATAATAACAGAAAACATGCTCATTAAACTGAACTGTTCCTGGACTGTAACTATGGTGATCTGGTGAATGTAACCAAATATAAACACAACTAACCACATCTATGGGGTGCCAAGTGTTAAACATTTAGTATAAAAGTTGTAGCTAACACATTTTCATTATTTATCTCACTTTTCTCATATTTAGCACATTTTCCTACATTTAACACAACATGTAACCACATATATAGAGGTAAAAAAGCATTAAATCTAAATATTGAAATCTAAATCTAAATGGTATATGTTATATCTAAATGTTAAATCTAAATCTAAATGTTACATGTTATATCTAAATGTTAAATCTAAATCTAAATGTTAAATCTTATATATAAATGTTAAATCTAAATGTTAAATCTACTGTAAATGCTTAATCTTATATCTAAATGTTAAATCTAAATGTTAAATCTATATCTAAATGTTAAATGTACACACAAATATGTGCAGCAGGGACTGAAGGAGACCACGCCCCCTGCTGTCAAAGCTGGGAGTTACCATGGAGACGCTTCAGCTCACTTCCCTGGTCCTCTGTAGACTTCATAAACCAGGAACGCTTTCCATTCAAACCAATCCTAAAGCAGTTAAAGGGTGTCAACAAAACCATTAGCCACACCCCCTGTAGTGAGTGAATGCCTCAGTGAGAATTGAACTCACAACCCCTGGTTTACAAGACCAGTGCTCTAACCTCTGAGCTATAAGGCCTTGTGTGTGTGTGTGTGTGTGTGTGTGTGTGTGTGTGTGTGTGTGTGTGTGTGTGTGTGTGTGTGATCCTCACACACAAGCAGCTGATCAGAGCAGACACACTCCACACTGCAGATGAAATGTGTCTGTTCTCTGTCTCCACCTTAGATAATGTTTCTCTTAGTTTTACAAGCTATTTATCTCGTTTGTTATCACTCTCTCTCTGACTCAGGGCAGACTGTGCACGGACTGAAAGCAGATCAAGTGAAGTCCACCACACACACAGAGTCAGAGGAACCTCTGTGACTCTGTTCCTCATGAACATGTTTGTGCCTTTATTCTGTTGCTTCTCCACCTCAGTCTTCATTTTTCCTCTTGATTTGACAAAAGTCACGTTAGAGATTTCTGCTGGAATATAAAGCCATGGGACTTTATCTACTCTCAGATCAAGAAAACACGTTGATTTTTAATGAGCAGCTCCAGAAGCCAATAGTAATGCTTAAAACAGCTCATAAGATTGCTGTGTTGGTAGAAAGACCTCTGATTGGCTGACATCCATCCTGTATTGATAAACTTCATTTTCAGAGCCTGGAGAAGGAGAAGAGATTCACTGTCTACTCAGAACACTTTGGATTACAATATGCTCAAAGATGATTATGGATTTTTGACCAAATAACATAAAAAAAAAAAAACATACTGCAGCTTTAAGCGAAGGGATGAGTACTGCTGAATTTTCACCTGCCAACTTTCTAGGTGTTTAGAACCGTGATCGTTTTAACTCAACCATATTTTTACACATTTTAGCAGCTTCATAGGCCAGTTAGCTCAGCTGGTCAGAGCGTGGTGCTAATAATGCCAAGGTCATGGGTTCAAACCCCATACTGACCAGATAAATAAGATTAATCAAGAACCATAAACCTGCTTTCATGTGTTGTAAATGTTAGTCTATGAGTCAGAAAGGACAAGGTATGAATATGTCTACAATAAACACAGATAAAGAATATCTAAACTGTTAATCATTCCCAAACCTGGAAGAAAATTCACAAAAAGCCAAAAATCTAGAATGACTGTCAGTAAAGAAGCTTCTTTTTGACATCTTAATAAATCAGCAAGTAGGACAAATACCAATTTATTGATGAATGATCCCAGAACAATTTAGGTTAAAGATCACATTACTCCTGTATTAGCCTCTCTGCATTGGCTTCCCATAAAATATAGAATAGAATTCAAGATTCTTCTTCTCACTTATAAAGCCCTAAATGGACAGGCACCAGTCTATCTCAAGGAGCTTGTAGTGCCATACAATCCCCCCAGAACACTACGCTCTCAAAATGCTGGACTACTCGTTGTTCCATTTGTCTCTAGAAGTAGTATAGGAGGAAGAGCTTTCAGTTATCAGGCCCCACTTCTCTGGAACCATCTACCAACCACGGTTCGGGGGGCAGACACCCTCTCTACCTTTAAGGTTAGGCTCAAAACATTCCTCTTTGGTAAAGCTTTTAGTTAGGAACCAGCTCATAGCTCATAGTTAAGATGCAATAGGCATAGACTGCCGGTGGGGTCTGGCATGCTCGGTTGGAGAGAGGTTGGAGAGGGCGTTAAGAGAGAGGTCATTTAGGTTAGAGAGGGACCGGAGAGGGTCCCATTCCTCTCTCTAACACTCCCTCTATGTCTGCTTCTTCCCTTGTGTGTTTGCTCCTGTACTCCTTCTGGCTTTTGTCTTGCAGGTCCGTGGGATCCTCAGTGTGGAGTTACAGAGTCTCAACAACTCTGTCTCCACCCTTTCCTCTGCACACACCCAACACAGCATAATGTGGATGGCTGTTCATCATAGGAATGGGATCCACACAAGGTTCCTGCTGCTTAACAGAAGGTTTTCCTTGCCGCCATGATGAATTCATGTTGGGTGTGGGATACATATGTATGTGCATATACGTATATATGCATATGTGTGTATCCATGAAATGAAGAGTCCGTCCTTAAGACTGCTCTACTGTAAAGTGTCTTGAGATACCATTGGTTATGATTTGGCACTATACAAATAAAAGATTGATTGATTGATTGATAGCTGAGCCCCCCCCCCCCCCCACCCACACACACATATATCAAAGAACGCAGAACCTGTCACGCCATCCACCAATCAGGAGCCAGCAGAAGGAATGTCAGTGTGAATTTCACTGTGACATCATCACACACTCTGCTGATGACATCAAAAGGAGCTGGTCACACATCAAAGGACTCAGCAGTACCTTGAGTATTCTTTAATGAGGGAAACCCTTCTGAGAGAGACACAATAACCCACAAACTCCTTGGACTCAGTGAATTTACTTTATCTCTGTCACTCTGACAACAGTTATATTTTGATCTAATGATGGAAGTGCATCAGTTCAATGTAAAGAGTCTGGAACAAACATGCTTTGAAGCTCTGAAGGATCACCTCTGTCCAGAAAAATGCATCGGGCTGTGGCAGTTTACTAAAGTCTGGTATATTCCCATTTTTTTTCAACTGAAATATGAGGCCTTTCACTTTATCTGTGAGAATTTTGAGGAGGTTTCACTCTGTGAAGAGTTTTTGCAGCTTGCGGAGCAGGAGCTGGCTGATATCCTGGGTCAGGATGACCTTACTGTGACCCAGGAGATCACAGTTTATCAAAGTGTTTTAAGATGGATAAACCACATGCCTGAGGAACGACAGGGAGCCATTTCTACTCTGTTACCAAAGGTACGACTGGGGCTGATGGACAAAAGTTACATCACAGACAATGTGCTTAACAATGATGTGGTAAAAACAAACCCTGAGTCCCACCTCTTGGTCTCTGATACCCTTAAAGTCATGTCTCAACCTTCGTTACTCTGCTCTGAGTCTGGGATCAACAACACCTTGTTTTGCCGTCGCTTGCCAAATGCCGTCTTACTGATGTTTAGATTATTTTCCAAGACCATAGAGGCCTTTGACTACAGAACTAACAGCTGGATCACAGTTCACACTCATCCTAGTCTGGAGAATCCCATGATTCACTTATTCCTCTACAGCACTGTCTTCCTTGATAGATGCTTCTACATTGTGGGTGGTGGTTTAAGATGGACCAACCCCTCTAACAGAGTGTGGAGGTATAACCTAGTCACACACACTTGGCAGGAGATGTCACCAATGCAGGAGTCACGGGCCTTAATGAGTGTTACTGAGCTAAAAGGATGCATCTACGCTATGGGAGGCTTCAGGGATGATGGTACCTTACTCAGAACTGCTGAACGCTACCAGCCCAACATCAACCAGTGGACGTTCATTGCATCAATGAATGAAGGAAGGAACTACGCCAGCTGCACCACACTGAACAACAAGATTTACATATGTGGAGGACGGAGTTATAGAGTACTGAATACTGCTGAGTATTACAACCCAGACACCAACCAGTGGACACTGATCACTCCTATGGGAACACCTCGTTATAGACTTGGAGTCGTTGCATATATGGGCCACATTTTTGCAGTTGGAGGCAGAGATGGATTCAGAGATCTGAGGTCTGCTGAGGCTTATGACCCAGTGACCAACACCTGGTACGATGTCCCTGAAATGGTCCACAGACACAGACACTTTGACATTGCAGTGATGAACAAGAAGATCTTTGTTGTCTCTTGTAGAAGACGAAACAGAATTGTTGAGTGCTATGACTACACTACAAATACTTGGTCTGTGGTATTTTCTGGCATGGGCCAGTGCAATGTGTCGGTGAGATGCTGTGTGATTTCTGGACTTCCCAACATGGCTGAGTACTGTTCACCTCGTAAACCCATCATACCCAGGACACAGGTCTAAAAAAAGTCTAAACTAGATACTGAGATGGAGCAAATGTTATTTTCCATGATCCTAACTGGGAGTGTAACCTGCTCTGACCAGTTCTGTGTGTATCAATAAAAGTGTTTAAAGACATTAGAAGAACTAATGTGTGAATAAATGGATCAGTTCATGTCTCAGCTCAGATGGGATGGTTTTAATCAGTCTGGATCAACCTGAGTTGATGATGATCTAGAAAAAAAATAATACATTTTAGTGGTGACAACATATAGCAGGCGTGTAGATGTACTGAATTTACTTAGAATTAATGTCGTGGTTAGCAAGACAAGTATTCTAAAGGGTTAAAATAAGCAGAAATGAATGATTATTAGATTAAATTACTTGAAATCAAACTTCCTACAGCACAATAACAAGTGAAATATACTGAATATAAACGAATAATTCTTGTTAAATTTTTTTTTGCTTTTTTAATTTATGCAAATTAAAGCTTCGGAACAAGAAGAAAACAACTAATCTAAGTAAAAAATGACTCAGCATTAGTGAAAAATGACTAAGCTGTTTCTTGATACAAGTTGACTCATCTTGAAATAAACCTAAATCTATATTAAAACTAAAACCAAAATTTTAAAACCAGTTTTTGTTCTTAGAATAAACATCTTATCAGAATCACAACCAGGAGTATGAGTACCATCAACATTTATTAACAGTATGAACCGTACACCAGAAACAGTGGTTGCTGCACACTTTTTATGACAAATTTAAGACAATTTAAGACTTTTTTAAAGCAAAACGAACAGCAATGAACAAAACACATAATATGCTGCTGTATAAAGTGCTGTGATTTGTCACGTGAAGAAGGCAAAAACAAAATGATCAAACATTTGTGCAACACTACAATGTAAAGTATTCAAACATGTCTCAGTTCAAGGTCCATCTAACATGTGAGACCTAAGGACACTGAGGGAAAACTTGTGGCGTAGCTAGCCAAGTCAGGCACAAAACAACTTATTCAAAGGCATTGCAAACAAAAACAACTGTGAACTTGTAATAGAGAATAAGAACGCTACGTCAACTGTATTAACTATGGAAGTATATCTGTACCATAATTCAATTTAAAATCCATTAACAGAAATAATTTTTCATTTTCAGAATATAGCTGCATTTTTAACTCATAAATAAAATGAATAATAAATCATCCATTTTCATTTTATTCTTCCCTTAAACATGACGCTCTGGTGGGAGGAGTCAATGCAGACTGGAGAAGAATTACAAACGGTGGAAAATCAGATGATTTCAGGTCAAAATAATGTGAGCAGCTGATTTTCTGAGGGTGCACAGATCCTAGATGACTAAGATAGTTTATAAATGTGATGACTGGACTACAATAGAGTTACACATAAGTAGTTTGATATTTGCAACCACTGTTTATTTGTCAAAGGTCACAGATTAATTCGATGAAACTTTATTTATACAGGGACAATTCCAACAATAGTCACCTCGTAGCGTGAGATAACAGGCAACACATTGTGTGATCATTGGTTTCTAAGAAGGGTTTACAGATGAAAAGCTCTATTATAGCTAAGTGTGTGCTAATATGCTAATTATTGTAATATACAGTTTTTAATAGCAGACATGATATTTACAGTCATAATATATTGTGTTATTGGGTGTGCAAAGGTTACAGATGTGTTCCAGTGAATTAATATTATTTTGATATTTTTTTGAAAACATGTGTAACCCTGTCACTCTGCTGCTCCCCCTCCCACTCAGCCAATCAAATTGTCGTGAGACCTGGTCTCAGTACGTGAGATTTGGTGCGCAATGACGTCATAGTATGACGTTACCCTTTAAACATGGCCGCACTGTGGGTATAATAATAATAATAATGCATTTTATTTAAAAGCGCTTTTCGAGACACTCAAAGACACTTTACAGCATAAAAACAACAAGAAAATATGACAGAGAAAAGAAGAGAGTGAGTGGGTGGGTGGTTTAAATATTGAAGGCTGAGTGAAACAGGTGAGTTTTGAGAGATGATTTGAAGGATGGGAGGTCGGTGCAGTTGTGGATGTGGCTTTGTAGGGAGTTCCATAGGGTGGGGGCAGCTACAGAGAAAGCTCTGTCACCCCAGGTTGGTGCTTGGTCCTGGGGACAGTGAGGAGGTTTGCATCTCAGGAGCGGAGGCTGCGGGAGGGAGTATAGGGGTGGAGCAGATCACTGAGGTAGGAGGGGGATTGATTATTAAGGGCTTTATTAGTGAGAAGGAGGAGTTTGAATTTGATGCGCTGAGGAACGGGGAGCCAGTGGAGGTTTTGGAGGACAGGGGTGATGTGGTCACGGGAGCGGGTGTAGGTGAGGAGGCGGGCAGCTGCATTTTGGATGTATTGGAGTTTATTTAGGAGTGTGGAGGTTGTATCAAAGAGGATGCTATTGCAGTAGTCAAGGCGGGATGTGATAAAGGCGTGAATTAGGGTTTCAGCGGCGGGGAAGGAAAGTGAAGGACGGAGACGAGAGATGTTTTTGAGGTGGAAAAAAGCGTTTTTCATGATTTGTTTGATGTGGTGGTCGAAGGAAAGGTTATTATCAAAAATGAAACCAAGGTTACGGCACTCAGAGGCGGGACACAGGGTACAGTTATCAGTGAGGTGAAAGTCAGAGGCTGTTTTGGTGAGGGAGTTTGGACCAATATGAAGTATGTCGGATTTGTTACTGTTTAAGATCAGGAAGTTTTCTTGGGGCCATGTTTTGATATCAGAAAGACAGTTTGAGAGTGTGGAGTGGGTTTCATGGGTGATAGACTTGGTGGAGATGTATAATTGGACGTTGTCGGCGTAACAGTGAAAACGGAGACCATGACGACAAATGATTTGACCGAGGGGGAGGAGGTAGATGGTGAAGAGGAGAGGACCAAGCACAGAGCCCTGGGGGACTCCTTGGGACAGGGGGGCAGTGGAGGAGGAGCAGTTGTTGATGAAGATAAATTGTTTTCTGTTAGTGAGGTAAGACTGTAACCAGGTGAGGGCATCGCCAGTAATATTAAGGAGAGATTTTAAGCGGGAAAGTAGGATGGAGTGGTTGATGGTGTCGAAAGCAACAGTGAGATCAAGAAGAACAAGAATTGAGAGTAGACCGGAGTCAGATAAGATGAGGAGGTCGTTTGTCACTTTGAGAAGGGCTGTTTCAGTGCTATACGAGCGTGTGTGTGGGAGGCGGTCAACTATACCGCTACAGGTAACTAATTAGCTTTTAAATGTTTATTAAAAGCACTGAGGTTAGGGGGCACTAGTGAGCCAGCAATGGAGTAGGTCGTGTCTGTGGAGGCTCCCGCTAATCAATGCTAAAAGTGTCACAAACTATTATTTTTTTCGACTATACATGCGTATATCATTTACATCAGAAGGAAGTTAAGAGTGTAGGGTGACGCTTTGTCCCCAAATTTCTGTTCGAAATGGCGTCTAGCTTACGAAAATACAGATACTCTGCAGCTAATGCAAAGCTAATCAGGCCGAAAGCCACCGCAGCTAACCCAGAGGAGGCAGCTAGCCTGACTGAAGCCGAGGAACAAAGCACCGACGAGGAGCAGAATATCATCGCAGACTTGTAATCTCAAGTTATTCTGTGATAAAAGAAGAACTCAGGAGAGCACTCGCGGAGGACTTCGGCGCCATCAAGACTGAATTGCAATCAGTAAGGGACAAAATCACTAGCTGCAGAGAAGCTACATGAAAACAGGTGGATGAGGTGAAAGCCACGGTGAAGGACATTGAAAGCGGCCTCTCCACCTGGAGTGATGAAGTAGTGACTCTGCAATCCACGGTATCTGAGCTCAAAAAAGAGCTGAGCGATTTAAGAGCAAAGTGTGAGGATACGGAAAGCAGAATGCGGAGGTCCAACATACGCATAAGCGGAGTCAAGAAAGGCCCAGATACCAGTACTACCGCGGCTGTGTCCAAACTATTGAGAGAGGTCCTTAAAATGAGCAAGGAAGTCATGATTGATCGCTCGCATAGAAGCCTTGGTCCTAAACGCCCAGGAGGGAAGCCGCGAGCCATCATAGCGAAGTTTCATTATGACCAGGACTGCGTTGAGGTGCTCCGCCGTGCCTGTACCCTGGGTCCGCTCAAGCTGAATGGTCAGCCCATCGCCATCTTCCCTGACTTCACCCCGGCCGTCGCACGGGCTCGTGCCGCCTTCACGGAAGCCCGGAGACTTCTCCGTGATCAACCAGGGGTCCGGTACGGCATGGTTTTCCCAGCGCGACTCCGCATCACGCACAATGGAGTGGAAAAGGAGTTTGTGGACGCCGCGGCTGCCGTGGAATACATAAAGAGGCGCGTGCTTAAAGAGGCTCCGAACGTGACGCTGGGGGCCAGTGGTCCATAAGAGGATTTCACCAGCCCATGTTTGTGTATTCTGATTTCTGACCAATCGAGGTAATATTCTCAACTTTTTCTGCAAAGTGGACATTGATTTTCATCATAGTTCTGCACCATAAAGTGACATTTTGCTATTCCCAATGTGTTATATTTGTTCTCACTCTTACAGTTAACAGTAGGTGATTTATAATGAGCGGGAGCCTGCTCCGTTCTGGTTTATGGCACCAAACAAGCACTATACAGTATGTGTGGATTTATGTGGAAGAGGTTTTGTGGTCATCACGTTCAGGATGACAGAGTTGTACTAAATGTACGAGGGTTGGGAATTTGCCAGACAGGTTTATTTTCAGTTAATATAGTTTTTCTTAAACTTATTTATTTATTTATTTATTTATTTTTTTACCATGTTTTACAATTTTCATTTCTTATTGTTGAATAACTTTCTCACTTTGCAGTATACTGTGAATGGCTGGTTCGAACAGTGGATGTAATGTTAATTTTGTGAGCTGGAATGTCAAATCAATGAACCATCCAGTGAAACGTAACAAAGTTCTTGCTCATTTACATAAACTCAAGGTTGACATAGCTTTTCTTCAGGAAACTCATCTGCGTGTCTGTGATCACTTTAGAATTAAAGGTAGATGGATAGGACAAGTATTCCACTCCAAATTTAACTCCAAGGCAAGAGGAGCAGCAATTGTGATAAATAAATCTTTACCATTTGTAGTTTCTGACGTTGATGCAGACACCGGGGGACGTTTTGTTATTGTAACAGGAAAATGATATGGGGTCCCACTAGTTTTGGTTAATGTCTATGCCCCTAATTGGGATGATGCTACTTTTTTTATCAATTTATTCTCACGGCTACCAAATATGTCATCCCATAATATTATAGTTGGAGGTGATTTAAATTGTGTTTTATCTGCTTTGGATCGCAGCTCTCAAAAAACAACTCCGATCTCTAAATCAGCACGAGCAATTCACTCTTTTCTTCACACCTATGGGCTTGCTGATGTCTGGAGGTTTTTAAACCCTACTTCAAGCAAATATTCATTCTTTTCAAATGTTCATAAGTCGTTCTCCCGCATTGATTACCTTCTTTTAGACAAAAAACTTTTACCTTTAGTCACAGACTGTGACTACACAGCTATGGTAATCTCAGATCATTCCCCTGTTATTCTATCATTGCATTTCCCAAATATTCATGCTAATTATCGGCCATGGAGATTTAATCCACTACTGCTTGCAGATGAAGAATTTACAAATTTCATACAATCTCAAATTAAACTATTTGTTCATATTAATCAAACTCCAGAGGTTTCTCACTCAACAGTCTGGGAGTCACTCAAGGCATATTTGAGGGGCCAAATAATTTCATTCTGTGCGAAGCAGAGACGCGCTTTAACTGCGCGCTTCACTGAACTAGCCGATCAAATTGTTGGACTTAATGCAGCCTACAGTAAATCATCTACCCCCACTTTATATAAACAGAGATTACAACTACAGACCGAATAAAAACCTTTTATCTACAAAACAAGCTGAACGTCTCCTTTACAAATCACAAAGTTTTTCATATGAACATGGAGAGAAGGCAGGCAGGCTTTTGGCTCAGCAGCTGCGCCAGAGAACTGCCAATCAAACCATTGCAGAAATTAAAAACTGTCAGGGTATCAAGTGTACTGACAATTTAGAAATAAACGAGTGTTTTAAAAAAAAATATCAGAAATTGTATAGCTGTCCCCCAACAAATGATAACTCTGGCCTAGACTCTTTTTTCAACAAAATTAAGGTACCTCAGTTGGGAGCAGGTGCTGCAAAGTGTTTGGAAGAACCCATCTCTTCTGTGGAAATTGAGGTGGCTCTGCGGAGTATGCAATCGGCAAAATCCCCGGGTCCAGACGGCTATCCATCTGAATTGTATAAGAAATTTGCTCCTCAAATTGTCCCATTGTTAAAGTCTACATTTGATGAATCTTTTCAAATTAAATCCTTGCCTCCGACTATGCATCAAGCTGTAATTTCTTTGATCCTTAAAAAGGAAAAAGACCATTTACATTGTAGTTCATACCGTCCAATTTCATTGCTAAATGCAGATACTAAGATTCTTGCCAAAGTCTTGGCTTTTCGGTTAGAAAATCATCTGCCATCCATCATCTCAGCCGATCAAACAGGATTCATTAAAAATAGATACTCCTTCTTCAATATTAGACGTTTATTAAATATAATTTATAGTAAATCTGAAAATGAAGCACTCGAAGCAGTAATCTCACTTGATGCTGAGAAGGCGTTTGATCGGGTGAGGTGGGACTTTCTTTTTTATGCATTACAAAAGTTTGGATTTGGAAGAAATTTCATTTCCTGGCTTGAGGTTCTTTACTCCTCCCCCCTGGCAGCCGTTCGAACTAATAACCATTTATCTTCTTATTTCCAACTACAGTGTGGAACAAGACAGGGCTGCCCGCTGTCTCCACTTATCTTTGCTTTGGCTATTGAGCCTCTTGCCATTGCTTTGAGACAATGTACCGACTATGCAGGAATATATCGTGACGCTACTGAACATAAAGTCTCGCTTTATGCAGATGATATGCTCCTGTTCATCTCAAACACGTCGGAAAGTCTGCCAACAGTTCTTGACCTGTTGGAACAATTTGGAGCAATATCTGGTTATAAGGTAAATTATGAAAAGATTGAAGCAATGCTAATTGGAAAGAGATCAGGAGACTTATTGACAATTTTTGCCCCTTTTAAACCTAGTCGCAATAAATTTAAATACTTGGGAATTTGGATCACGCATAATCATAAGGATCTATATAAATCTAACTATCAAGTATTACTTTTAAAGCTAAAGCAGGATTTTGCAAGGTGGGAGTTGCTGCCTCTTTCGCTCGGAGGTAGAATAAATATCATTAAAATGTCTGTCTTTCCTAAATTTCTATATTTGTTCCAATGTCTTCCAATTTTCTTGACAAAGTCTTTTTTTACTAATCTGAGCAGCCAAATATCATCTTTAATTTGGAATAAAAAACCACCAAGATTAAAACTAAGTGTATTACAAAACCCTCGGAGCGCTGGAGGCTTGGCACTCCCAAACCTTTTGTTCTACTATTGGGCATCTAATGTCAGGACGATGTTATACTGGACCCTGGATCATGACAATTCACCATCATGGGCGATACAAGAGAAAATGTCTGTGGACCATGTTACACTGCCATCCTTACTTTGTGCCAGATTACCATTAGCAAGACCTGTGTCCCACTATACCTCAAACCCTCTTGTTATCCATTCACTCAAACTGTGGTTCCAGTTCAGGAGACACTTCAAACTGGTTGATCCATCCCTTATTGCTCCTCCTCAGAGACATTGTATGTTTCTTCCATCATTAAGAGATGAGGCATTCAACATCTGGAAAAACTGTGGAATAACTTCTTTGTATAAACTCTACAGTGATGACGTCTTCTGCTCTTTTGAACAATTAGTTTCTAAATTTGACCTGCCACGGTCACACTTTTACAGGTACTTACAACTTAGGGATTTTGTGGTGTGTAATACTGATGCCTTTCCTTCTTGTCCACCTCACTCTCTTTTAGATGATATCTTTAAGATAAATCCAGATGCCAAACGTGCTATAAGTCTGACCTATCAGTTATGAAATGAATATAAGATGGCTTCATTGCAGCCACTTAAATGTAAATGGGTGGAAGATCTGGGTAAACAAATTTCAACTGAGAGTTGGAATAAAATAATTGAGGGAATTTTCACTTTGTCCATCTGCCTCAGACACATGGTTATTCAATTTAAGGTGGTGCACCGCCTCCACTGGTCAAAAACCAAGCTAAGTAAGATAAAGGATGGGTTTGACCCCACTTGTGACCGCTGTAAGCAGGAGCCTGGCTCTTTATTGCATATGTTTTGGACTTGCTCAAAATTGCATAACTTCTGGAATAGTATATTCCAAGTCCTCTCTAAAGCATGTGGTAAGGCACTGGCCCCTTGCCCATTTATTACAATCTTTGGTGTGAGTTTAAATCCACAATTGACCAAGGCCCAGGCTAGACTGGTTGCATTCTGTACACTTATGGCTCGTAGGAGGATCTTGCTGGGCTGGAAGGATCCACAACCACCGGCACATGGACTTTGGGTCAGAGATGTCATGTATTACACACAGCTCGAAAAAAATCAGATACACAACAAAAGGCTCAGTTAAAAAATTTCACGAAATTTGGGACCCTTTTCTTGCCTATTTTCAAAAGATGGACGCAAGTGAGATTGTTTAATAGTGATGTGTAAGGAAAAACTATTCTAGAACTGTTTACTACATTATATTTCTACGTATATTTTGACTTATTTTATTTTACTAATAGTGGTAATATTGTCAATATTATTTTTGTATTTATGTATCCTGTTTAACCTGTCTGGCTTGTTATGTGTTGACTGTGGGGTTCGGGGAGGGAAGAAAAGAGGGAAAAAAAACATTGGTGATTTCCTAACATTGTAAAACTGAATCTTAAATAAATAAATGTTACGGGTCCCAAGGATGAAGGACCACAATAGCAAATAAAAGTACCTGTATAATGCAGGTGAAACAGAGAAGTCAGGACACGATCTGTGCTCACAGCTCTCCAGAATACTTCTGATTTAATGACATACATCATCACAATCACATGACCACTACATATTTCCTTAGTCCAGTTTCCTGATTTTACACACATTTTGCTAATTATATAATTTCCCATAACTCACATTTACAACATCTCTCATCACTCAAGATACAATTCAGTTTTAACCAATAAACAATACTGTTTATAAATAACCCATTCTGTACATACAGTGCATATACTTTGTTTCAGGATAACCTATTTATCATCATTTACTACATAAGTTCACAGTTTTCATGCATTTTGGCATGTAATAAACCTTTTGTCTCTCTCAAGGGGCTGGACTTAAGGATTAAAGTTTGTGATATGTATTATTAATAATGTCAACAAAACAGAACTGTGAAACATAAGACATACTATGTAACTACTATACTGTTAACTAGGTGAAACGGGCGTCTATTCTGAGCCAAAATGGCGGCTGCTGCTGCACTTTGCCTGTCTGGTTTGAGCCAAAATGGCGGCTGCCGATTGAACTTTGAGTCTTTAAAACTACACATAACTGGGCTAAACATGCTCTAAGCTTCACTTAACACCTCCAGTGATAACAATGTTTACTTATACTCTACATTCTGTAGTGCTTGGAACATTTACTGACCTGTATAATGCAGGTGAAACAGAGAAGTCAGGACACGATCTGTGCTCACAGCTCTCCAGAATACTTCTGAAGAGACAGGGGAAAGCGCCACCACTTTACCTGTCCCTAGAGGAACTAGTTCCCACACAGAAGTTCCACTCCTCATTACTTTTGATGGAATTATAGTAAAAGCACCCAAATGTTCACAATAAAAAAACTATAAATAAAAACATTAAAAAAAATATACCAAAGCTATGGATATTTCAGCTCTTAAACATAAATTGTGGCTGACCGATTTTTGGGAATGCCACATAAACCTTGAATAAAAAATAAATTAAAAAAAAGCAGTGAGGTTAAACTCTGATGCCTTCCAACCTTCTCTAGTTGCCTCTACCTCTGTGGACATAGATCACTGTCTTAGAGGGACTAGATCACAAGTGAACTGGTGAGTGTTTGCTAAAGTGCTAAATGTTAGCATCTACTTAGCCTTCACTGATGTTTATGGGAAATCAACCATGTAAGCTGGTGCTGGCTGATCATGGTTGTATCTCCAATACACTGTATGCAATTGAAGATGTATTGTATCATGACCTGTGGTGCTTAAAGATATATTTATATGAATGGCATTTGAATGATTACTCATGAATTGAAAAACAGTTGAAATCTAAATGAAATGGTTGAAATACTATTTTATTGATGAAATATTGATTGTTGTACAACACAGAATTATGAGAGTACTTTTTTTTTTTTTTTTTTTTTTTTTTTTTTGTGCATTTTGTGAGTGAGCCAGACCAGCTGGGAGTGGGGTGAAGTGAACATGTAGGAGGCCTGTCCAGTGTGAGCCGGGCCCGTCCGCGTGGCGGGCCACGCGAGAGGGTAGATGGCGCAGACGGGCAAGTGGCACTGCGGGCCCCGGAACAGCACAGCCGGAGACCCCCCCCCACGGCACCCCCCAGACCGCGCCGGCCCCGCGGAGCACGGCGACACCCCCCACCCCCGGGCACAGCCAGGCACCAACAACATCCCCCGGCGCCCCAGGGGGCGACCCCCGCCGCCCGCCGGCCCGGAGCAACGCCACCCCGCCACCAAGGGGAGCGGCCGAGCGGGGGGGAGGCCCATGCCCGCACCAGGGCCAGCACAGGCCCACCCGGCGCCACGATACAACACTCTCCACCGGGAGGCGGCCCCGGCCCCCCCGACGAGAGAGGACGCCATCCACCGCCAAGCAGGGCCATCCCGCCAGCCACGGACCGGCAAGCCAGAGTACCGAAGCACCCCCAGCCCGGAACCGCCCCCCCACACCAACGGCGCCAATAGAGCCCCCCCCCCCCCCACGGAGGCAATCCCCGACGACCCACGCACCGGCACGAGACACCCCCCCGACGCCAGCACACCCCAAACAACAGCGGGCCCAAGGCCACCAGCCCCGCCCCGCCCAAGGCTGCGCAGCGCCGCCACGAGCCGCGGCCGGTCCCCGGGCAGATGGCCGGAGAGCACCTCCCCGGACACGTAGCCCAAGGATCCGCCCCCGGGGCACCCCCGCCCCGGAATCGCGCCCACGGCGCCCGGTGCACCCAGCCAGCAGACCAGCCAATCCCAACGCGGATCCACCGGGCCAGGAACCACGCGCCGCGCCCCCGCACACCCGCCCAACACGACCCCCGGGGAGGCCCCATAGCACCCCTCACCCCACCCCCTAGCCATAACGTCCACACCCCGGCCATTGCGGTCGTACAAAAAGCCCCCGAGGGGGCCCCGCCTAGCCCGTCGCGCAAGCGACATCCCTAGCAAAGGTGCGCCCCAGGGAGCCAAGCCAAGGACCCGCAAGGGCCGACGGAGCAACCCACAGCCACACCCCGCCACCCAGCAACCCAGGAGGCAATCGCCGACCCCGGGCAGCAGCCACCCCCAAAGCCACCCCCACCCCGGATCCCCCCGGACCGGAGCCAAGGACCCCACCACCCCAGGCCCCCCAACGAGACCACCCCCCAGCCAACCCACCCGGCACGGCACCGCCCGCCCCCCAGGCGGGAGCCA
>NW_021144878.1:0-27573 GCF_900634775.1 Gouania willdenowi | reverse complement strand
CCGCTTTCTAATTATAGCGTCAGTTTTTTTCTTTTTCTTTTTTTCCTCAACGTTGCAGAATCGGTAAAGTTAAACTGTTTCCACTGAAGACCTTCATTTTCCTCCACATCATGTGATCTCTGAACAAACTGATAGTTTTAGTCAATTTCAAAGTGATGACACTGCAAAGGATGGATGAATATTTCTAGATCCTTCATGTTCATTCTGTCTCTTCCATCCTTCAGGTGGAGCTGATTCCATGCTGATGTTACAGGTGAATGGAGGATTGTGGAACCACTCAGCCGTGACAGCAAACATGGACTCCTCAGAAAAGGTGAGAAATGAGTGGAACAGAACCAGTGAATGTAGAACCAGTGAAAGACACCATTATGGGTGTACTCATACTGCCAGCTCAGGCTGTTCCAAGCTCACAGCAGGAATCCCCCCTCCCTGTCCCTTTTCTGGTACGGTACAACGGACGTGATCACCAGCTCAACTCGGTTCACACAGAGAAACTAGTCATCTCGTTCATTTACGACACACATGGCATTACGTCATCATTAAGCGACTCTGTTCATACCTGTCAAGTTTTGGATTTGAAAATAAGGGAATTTTTCTGGCGTCCACTACGAGCCGTCCCACCCGCCCAACCGAGCTCCAGTATTTTATTTATTTTTTTCCGGAAAAAAAGATTTATAATACAAAATAAATACTAATGAATAAAAAAACAAAATTAAACAAAAACGTATGTCAAAAATAAAGTAAGATACAATTAAAAGGTAGATATAAATTGTAGTGACAGTGATTATTCTGACTGCTCATTTTTAATTATTTATGTCATATAAAAATGTATGAGAACAACATTAATGTCACAGTCATCATATTTCCCCTCAGGGATCAATGGTTTACTGAATCTGATCCGGTTTATTGTTTAGGTTAATTTAAATTAAGTTTATCAAAACTTAATTTAAATGGTCCTGATGACATCATTCTAGACCATAATGATTACACAAAAACAAATGGAGGCAAGGATGCATCAGTTATTTCACCACTAGGGGTCAGAATATTTGACAGTATCAGAAGTTATCATTAATCTACGATGTTTCAGACTCTACAATCCCTGGTATTGATGGTCTAGTACACACATTATCAGTGCTCCCCAGAACATTTCCCCATAAAAAAACATTCCTTGCCTCACGGTGACAGCGTTTCATGTTGATTCTGTCCATTTCGGCGTTTAACCGTTTTCATTGGTCGATTCCATGATTTATAGTTCCCTATTGGTGTTCAGCTGCAGCTGAGGGGAGGGGCTTCACGTGTGTCTGTTTATGTCTGCAGCAGCGAATGAAGTTGTCAATTGAAACAGGTGAGGGGGAAAAACCTAGAGATGAACCATAGATATATTAAGAGATGGACATGGTGCTGTTAGTATCGATACCTTTGCGAGAAAGTATAGTATCCGATACTAACTTTTTGGTATTGACACTTTATTTAGTTTTTTGACAACACTATTCTTACCAGTGGGAAAGTTCTTGATGATATATCTCTGCTAATCACGTCCGTAACGTGCATACAGCTCTGAGCACAGATATATAGAAGATAGATGAACCACTCCTCATAAAAAAACAATGTTCAGCTCCATCCACAGTATGAAAAAAATGATTGAACCATGAAAAAAACACATTTAAAATAAATACACAAGTGAGGGGAGGGGGGTGCAAGAAAAGCCCCCAGGTCTATAGAGCACTGGAGGAAACCCTGACCCACCAGTTGAGAATTACTGCTCTAAACAACTGACAGTCTGTAGTAGGTCTCCATCTACTACACCAAATATATTAACAAAACATATTTTTCTGTTTTTTGAAGAATTGTCGTTGACATAATCATTATTATTTATCATTAACTTATTCAAATATCATTCAACTACATGAAAACAGCAGATCATCAGTATTAAGTCCCTCTCTAACTACTACAGATGAGATGGTAATAAAATACTGTTTAATGGTTTTTAAATCATTTTTATTTGTAAATGATCATAAAACAATAGAATAACTTAAAAATGACTTCTTTAACAGTTACTGTAATAGGCTGAAAACAACCAACAGTCTGTATTATATCTCTCTATCCACTACAGCAAAGATATTAATAATAAAACACTCTGATTTTCTGATGGTTTTTATTGATTAAATAACCTTAAATACTGTCATTAATCAGCAAGAACTTTTTTAAAAAAATTACTCTCGTAGCATGAAAATTACTGACAGTCTTTATTAGGTCACATCTACACACACCTCTACTACACCAAATATATATATAGAAAAACACTAAAATATGATAATAATCAACTAAAAATATAACTTTTTTTCATTTAAAAATGATCGTGTTGATGTTTTGAACCCAGTATATCGTATGGTATTCTGCAAATTAAATATGATTAAACATTTGATTTATATTAATTAATTTATAAAACAAGTAAAGAAAACATCTCATTTTCTATATTCATGAAAAGATCATTTATGAAAAGATTTGTAGCTTGTGCTAGTAAGATGATTATTATCATTATGCAGATCTATCCTAGAATTTAATGTAACTAGAGACAGACCTGATAAAGGTAGTTTATGGTTTTCAGGTTAATAGAGTGACCTTTGAATAATTTATTGGTAATAATTACATTATTAATTAGTGATGCACTAAAAATCTGACCAAACATGATGTTATAAAGACGTGAGTAAACGACGCAGTCAGTGCACGCTTGTCTAGAAACAGACCAACTTGTCTGTGGACTCGTGGAGCATCTGTATTTAATACATGTGAGCACTACAGAGTTGATGGAGCAGTAAGTGTGTTTTATGTGTGTGTGTCACTTAGACACTGTAGTTACATGTAGCCCTCCATTAACACAGACCTTTAATACATCACAACTGTACTTGGTCCACGTTATAAACATCATTACTCTGATAGAATTAAACTGTGTCATCACAGCTTCAATGCATTTTGTGTTTTAATTAGGGCTGCACCATTTTCACAAAAAACCTAATTGTGATTTTTCTGACAGATATTTCGATTTGATTTACAATTTTTAAAAAGATTTCATACATTTAAAAGCATTTTTTTTCCCAAATTCTGTTTTCCACATCAATTTTTTAAAATTCCGTTTTTTTAGAAATATTAATGAATTATTTCAGAAAATATTAGTTTTTAACTCCTGTAAGGAAACAAAATACTAATAAATTAAAAAAAACTTTAATTCCTTTTGAGCACAATTATTTTAATTTTGTTATGTAAAATAGGTTTGTAATATGCTGCTCGAATGAATGAATGAATGAATGAATGAAAAATAAAGTAGATACAATTAAAAAGAAGATATAAGTTGTACTGTGAGTAAACAAAATAAAAACTAATAAAAAAGGAAACTATAATTGAACAGAAATAAAAATGTTATTTAAAATGAGTAAAATACAATTAAAAGGTAGATATAAGTTGTAGTGACATGGATTATTCTGACTGCTCCTTTTTAATTATTCATGTCATATAAAGATGTATGAGAACAGCATTAATGTCACTATATTTACCCTCAGGGATCAATGATTTACTGAATCTGATCAGGTTTATTGATTAAGTTTTGATCAACTTAATTTAAATTAACCTAATTTAAATGATCCTGATGACATCATTACAAACGTAATGATTAAACAAAGCTAAATGTGCAAACATCACGTGTAAGAAGTGTTTTTTCACCACTCGAGGCTAGAATATTTTACAGTATCAGAAGTTATCAATAATCTGTGATGTTTCATACTCTACAATCTCTGGTATTGATGGTCTACAACAGAACAACTTTATCCAGATGTTCTGTAGCTCTGATCAAGTGAAGCTGATTAAAGCTGAGTCATGTTGTTAGTGAGTGTCTTCAGATTTATTGAATTATTATGTTTATTTTAAGCTCCTAAAAGCACATATTTAAGTTAGAATATAGGTCATGTTAAAGTACACAGGCTGATTCCATGTTTATATGTATTTTGACACAAATGTAAGTTAACTCTACAGCCAAAGGGTTTGGCTTTACCAGTTTGTTTGTTTAGTGACATCTTAGTCAAAATACATTAAGGTACTATTTGATCCAATTGATATAATATATATATATATATAGTGATTTCATAGTGTAATTTAGGTTAAAACAATGAAGAATAAAATCACAGACATGTTAAGAATAATAAATATTGGTTAAGAGTTTCAGATAAATAAGTTTACATAAATACTAAAATTAATAAATAAGTTTATGGGTAAAATACATTGTTAAAAAGTTAGACTTTAATTAAAATGGATAAAATTTGTACAACAAAGCACATGATTTAATTTTACAAATAGAAATAGTTAAACATTGTAGGTTGATTTAAAAACATTAAATATTAAATAGCAGAAAATTAATTTATTCAATAAATAAAATGTTTAAAATAGGAAAAGCTCAGGTGGTTCATTCTTTTAAAAACATTTGATTAGAACTCATTCTTCCTTTCTCTCTTTTTCATCCTTTTATTTAAGGTTTTCAACCTGCTACAAAACCTACAACAAAACTGAATAAACTTTTAAAAGCTGAGTTTATCTCACGTCTTACTTGTGCTCCATCCACGTTCTTTCAAGCTGGACAAGCATTGTAGAAAATAAGCTTAACAAGTATCTGGTATGGTATTATGCAAATTAAATATGATTTAAAATTAGATTTAGATTAATTAATTGATAAAAGAAGTAAAAAAAGTTTCTCACTTTCTACATTCATAAAAAGATCATTTATAAAAAAACGTGTGATTTCCCTTCTTTAATTTTATGAGACATGTGCATGATAAATGTGTTTTTTTTTTTTCACAAATCTATTTTATTTTGTTTGGTGTATTTTTCTGTAATGTATGTGTTAAGGTGGAAAAAGAGGAAGGTTACCTCGTTTTGGCTGTATGACACCCTCTGCGTTGGGAAGTGATGAAAACCAGACTGAAGAGTTGGTGAATTAATAAAAAATGATTTTATTCTAAACTAAATAAAAGAATACAAAGTGGAAACAAAAATGGTGACCCCCTGGCCAGGCGATCCAAAGACAGAGTGACGAGACACAATATTAAAGCCACGTATATCTCCCCTTAGTTCCCCCCTCCCTCCTCCCCCCGAGAGATAGGGATAGAGACAGGGAGAAAGAGGGAGGGCAGGAGATGGAAAGAAAGACAGTTTTACTCTTTGAGTCAAAACAGTTCGCTCCTCGTTATCTGGTTGCTATGGAAACGGAGGTGTGTGCGAACTATGTGTTTGTGTGTATGAATGAATGTGTATGGGGTGTGCTATGTGAGTGTGTGTGTCTGTCCTTGTGGTTGTTTTGAAACTTTGGACAGGCTGTCCTGACCCAGAGTGAAGACAAGTTAAAGTTGAAGACATGAGAAATCACACAATGAAAAGTTACACCCCAAGGCTTAAGGATTAAAATATATAAGTAATTATATTATTAAGCATAACTAATTATTCTGCCCCAACAATCCACTCTTTTTGGACAAAGTCCAACACAAAAAAAAAACGAAATTAATTAGTGAGTTGTTTATCTTTAGCAAAGCACAGCCCAAAACACATAAAACATTAATCAAAATTAGTGTAACTTTAGCAACCTCCTGGTCCGTAGGACAAATGATATTGACACCGTTATAACACTATGGATATAAGCATTATTTTTTTCAGGGGACACAGGCATCCCCAAAGTTGGAGCAAGAAAAAGGGGGAAAAGTCAAAGAACCCCATAAACACATAATGAATATTACGTGAGACGAGGCCATCACAATAAAATCAAATACCCTTAGCAACTAAAATCATTGGCGATCACGGCAATGAATATGGACTATATATATCACTAATAGCGAAAATACACATGGCAAAAACAATGTCAGTCAGCATAGCATAGCATAGCACATAGGTGGCATCACTGAGCAGAGTCATCATCAGAATCAAAAACATGCATCATAAACACCTCAGGCTGGATCTCCATCTCTGGAACGGTTATGCGGACGTGCCGGCTTGGGAAAGCGCTCTGCACTAAACCCTCTACTATACGACGCAAGATCGGTATACCGCAACAGAGAAGAAGAAGAACTGACACCAGTGTAATAGCGATCTTAACCAAGAGAGGGCGCCAGCCTGCAAGTAGAGTGGAAAACCAATCCGGTCCGGCCAAGCTATCCTTATTCATGGCATCGCGTAGCCTGGAAATGTTTTTGACTGCCTCTGCTATGATCTGACCGTCTGCCGTGTTATCCGGGATAAAGCTGCAACAAGATGCACCTACCATTGCGCAAACGCCTCCTTTGGCCGCGGTCTGTAGGTCTAGAACCATTCTATTTTGCAGGACCATTAAACGTATATTCGTGACCTCTCCCGAGAGGCCAGTAAGGGCCAAAAATGATGCGTTAACGAAGGCCTTAAACCTGTAGTCTAAGGTTTCGATGCGCAGCAGTGTTTTGCCCACACCCGCCCAGGGGAACAGCGAAAGAGTAACCTTCTGGCCTGTCGTCCACAGTTTATGTTCGGGGGGAACGTCCGTGCCCCAGATTGCGTCGTGTGGATCAAAACCCAAAGGAGTGTGTGATTCGCGTTTACGTCGTGACGAAAGGGGAATAGTTGAGACTACGTATGTGTGATCAGTCACATGCACGGGTGCACACACCCCATCCCAGTTGGGGGAAAGGTGTGTATACAGTCTGTAACCGCATAGCCAAAACCCTTTTGCTAAATTGAACGTGCCATTAGTCCCGGGTGTATGAACGTGGGCACAGGTGTGCGAATTATGTGCGGTGTCGCATTCAGGACCCATAGTGTAATTGCAATTGTGATCGGGAATCTGGCCTAGTTTGCGAGTTCCATTTCTGGCGAAACAGAAGGGAAAAAGTGTGGTTCGCGTGTAATCTACATACATAGCGGAGGATGTATCATCGCGCAGTATAGTCAGTTTTTTTACTGGCTGTTTAGAACAACGGTTGGGGTCCCCCATGCCGAAGTTAGAGTAAGACAAATAACAAAAGGAGTCGGAAGCATCCATTGGTATCGCAGTTAAGCGGGGATGTGTTGATGACACAGGCATGTAAGAACAAACATAACAGTTGGATAGGCCCCTACTTTTAGCTTGATAGTGCGCGTATCGGTACCAGGTGTTTGTGAAAAACGGATGAGTAACATTGGTCGCAGCTAAAGTGTCGTGCAGGACGATATCGTTTATCCAGCGTCTATTTCTGCTTGCATTAGTCACCCTGTAAAAAGAATCATTCACATTAGGAACAACACTTGCATTCATTGGTTCAAGTCCAGTGTCCTCGATTGTCCCCCTGGAGGCCAGGAGCCAGAGGAGTACTGGAACCGCGGACAGGACCATCGCGCCAATCGATGACCAGAACACGAGTGACATGAAATGACAGAATAGTGGCATTATTCCAGCCCGCTCCTGGGGCATAAACAGAGGGGCTCGTGACCTCTTCATCACAGCGGGAAAATGCTTGTGATCTCCCACGATGTCCTCAAGGTTGGATTTCAAAGGTTTCAACAGACCATATGCCCCGTTTGAAAGATTAGCTTGTAACCCCGGGGACTTTTTCTTCTGCCCTTCGTTGCAACTTTCAGGGCAAACAAAGGCTCCTCAAAACACTGCTCCTAATCCAGAAAAGAGGAAACGCTCCTTACTGCGGTTCCACGATCAGTGGTGATGTTGGTACTTCCTCCGTTTGACCAGTCGCCTCAAGATCAGGGTCGACTGGTGTTGGCACCTTCCTGCAGTGTGATGCGTGAATCCACGTGGCTCGCTCTGCGACCTTCACAGCCGTGTGTGTCGTCAGTTGAACCTGAAAAGGGCCGATCCACCTTCGGTCGGTCCACCTTTTTCGTCTCGCGTTGTGCACGATCACAAAGTCACCTGGAAGGATATCATGGAGGTTCTCGGTGGTAGTCAGTGGGAGGGCCGCTCGTACTCTGGACCTGTTGAGAGTAAGAATCGTAGAGAGTTGTGCACAGTATTTTATCAAACTGTCGTCCTGGAGCGCTGTCTCAGCCCAGGACGAAACTGAGGGGGATAAACCCACATTGGGTGGGCGTCCAAAAAGGATTTCAAAGGGTGAAAGTTTAGACTTTGGATGAACCTGTTGTCTCATTTGAAGGAGGACAAGCGGTAAAGCTTTGATCCAGTTCAGCCCTGTCTGGTCCATGCACTTGTTCAACTTGTTTTTCAGAGTACCGTTAGCTCTTTCTACGGCCCCAGCGGACTCAGGGTGATAGCTGCAGTGTTTTCTAAGATCCATGTCTAATCTTAGTCCCAACTCTGTTATCACTTGGCTGGCAAAATGTGTGCCGTTATCAGAAGAGATTTTGTATGGAATGCCCCACCTAGGAATGATGTCAGTTAGTAGTGCTTTGGCTACTGCTGTGGCTGTCTGGTGTTTGGTTGGAAAGGCCTCTACCCATTTAGAGAACATGTCTATGATGACCAGACAGTGCTTCTTTCCTTCACATGGTGTTAGCTCAACAAAATCCATCTGCAAGTGGTGAAAGGGCATGGATGGCTGAGGATGGGCTGTCTGGCTAGTCAAAGGTTTCTTTCTGCCTGGGTTGTTTTTAGCACAGATCATACATTTCTGACAAAACTCAGCTGCAAAGGAAGAAAATCCCTTTGTGTACCACACTGTCTGAACAGCTGATATCATACCACCCTTTGACACATGGGCTTGACCGTGTGTCAATTTAGCATAAGCAGGGAAAAGAGCAGTCGGTAGGCAAGGTTTTGAATCGGGGCCGTACCAAACCCCACTCACCTGGTGACAGTCTGAGGCCTGCCATTTGTGGCGGTCGGCTGGTGTGACAAAGGCGGAAAGTTCAGACAGAGAGGCGACTGGTTGAGGAGTGGAGAGAAAGGAAGAAGAGGGGGGAACACATGTGCGGGCCGCAGACTTGGCCGCCGCGTCAGCGCGTGCATTACCACGAGAGACGTTGTCAGTAGCAGAGGAGTGAGCTGCACATTTGCAAACAGCAACAGAGGAAGGTAGCTGAATAGCGTCGAGAAGAGCAGACACAAGGGTAGAGTGAAGGATAGGAGAGCCATCAGATTTGAGAAACCCACGCTGTTTCCAGAGCGCCCCAAAGTCATGCACTACCCCAAAGGCATAGCGAGAGTCAGTGTAGATTGTAGCGGACTTACCTGAGGCCTGGCGGCACGCCTCGGTGAGAGCACAGAGTTCGGCGGCTTGGGCGGAGTAGTGAGAAGGGAGCGAGGAAGAGGAAACAGTGGCTGAATCAGAAACAACAGCAAAGCCCACTTTGTTAGTCCCGGTGTCAGGGTCCCGGGATGCAGAGCCATCCACGTAGAAAATGTAGTCAGAGTTAGTGAGAGGGACAGAGGAAAGGTCAGGGCGAGGAACCAGGACCTGAGAGAGAGCAGCAATGCAAGAGTGAGGCTCTCCATCCTCCGGGAGAGGTAGGAGAGTAGCAGGGTTCAAAGTAGAACAACGGCGGACATGCACATCAGGAAGACCCAACAGGGTAGTGTGGTACTTGAGCCAGCGGGCCGCTGAGACATGTGAGGTCTGCATGTCTCTCAGAATGGAGGTGACACAGTGAGGCACATGGAGATGCAGGGGAGCATAGCCAGTGATTTCACGAACTGAGGACACAGCAGCCTCACAAGCCGCGACCGAGCGCAGACAGGGCGGAAAGGCTCTTGCAACTGGGTCAAGTTTCTTTGAGAAGTAGCCACAAGGTTTCAGCTTGTCCCCGTGCAGCTGGCACAGGACGGAGGTCATGCAACCACCCTTTTCATCCACAAACAGTGTGAAAGGGCGTTGGAGATCAGGGATGCCCAGCGTAGGGGATGTCTGGAGAACCGTTTTTAAGCCCTCAAAAGCACGGAGGGCTTCAGGGGTCCAGACAAGGGTCTTAGGGGGTGAGTTTTTCACCACTGCCCTCAAATGACATTCGTAGCTTGAAAAGTCAGGAATGAAGTTTCTGCAGAATGAGCACATGCCCAGAAAGGACAACATTTGCTTCTTGGTCGCAGGTTTTGGGAGAGCGACAATGGAAGCCACTCTTTTGCTGGACAAGGTTTTCCCGTCACGTGAAATGGAGTGACCAATGAATTGGACGGCCTCCTGGACAAACTGAAGTTTGGAAAGTGTAGCCTTGTGGCCATGTTCATGAAGGTGAAGCAGCAGAGATATAGTGTCATGTTCACACTGTTCCTTGGAGGGAGCTGCAAGGAGTATGTCATCAACATACTGAAGCAGGGAAGATCCCTGCGAGAGGACAAGGGAACAGAGGCTCTGCTCAAGGGCAGAACAGTAAATGTGAGGGCTGCACGTGAGACCTTGTGGCAGTCTGGTCCACGTGTACTGGTGTCCCTTAAACATGAAGGCAAACCAGAACTGTGAGTCCGGGTGTACTGGGATACTGAAGAATGCGTTGGCCAGGTCCACAACCGAAAAGTACTTCGCTGATGATGGAATCAGCGAAAGAATGGTGTGGGGGTTTGGAACAAGGGGAGCAGGAGGGATGATGGCTGAGTTAACAGCCTGTAGGTCCTGCACAAACCTCCACTTGGTCGGTTGGCCTTCTGGGCGAATCTTCATCACTGGAAAAATGGGGGTCAGAACTGGGGAGTCGGCAGATGGCACAATCACCTTTTCTTTTAAAAGAGAGTCGAAGACCGGTTGGATACCATCTAAGGCATCCCGTCGAAGGGGGTACTGTTTCCTGTGGGGCCTGTAGGAGGACTTAGGTGTGATCACCACAGGAGCACAGTCTCTGATGAGGCCAACGTCATACTTGTGCTTGGCCCATAGGCCAGATGGCACTGAAGACAGCAGGGGTGAGATGTCCCCTGTTTGCGGTGCTGTCAGCGAGGTCAGTCGATAGCCTGTGGACAGGCTGATGGCAAAAACCGAACGGAGGCAGTCAATGATCAGTGGGGGAACCTTAACCCGATGGGCACTCGCGGCCGGTGAATACCATGTCAAAAGGTCTTCAGTTTGTTGCCAGTCATTGGTTAGATGACAGCGCAGAACAAAAGGGCCCAAGTCCTTCCACTGAAGGTTAGGAATTTTTGCCACCGTGATGTGAGGAAAAGAGTTGGGTACGTCAAACAAAGGTAGTTGGTCTTCCGTTAGCTGTACAGCAACAGCAGCGTGTCGAGAGTCAAAGTAGAGAAAGTCGGCGGCTAAGGTGTCATTTATACAGGTGTCCCTGTAAAAGGTCTCAGCAAAGGGATGGTCTGGGTGTTGTGAGACGTGTACTGTGCAGTGGCTGTACTCAGGTTTCTTAAATGTGAGGTGCTTGGGCACATGTTGTGCGGCCCAAAATTTAAGCGTGCATGCATCATCAAAACTAACCCACCAGTTGTAAACAAAAAGTGTGCCAGCGGACTCTTCTACAGAGTCTGACAGTCTGAGGAACATTTGTGCTGGGGTTAAAGGTCGTGAGATCTCGATTCCGGCATCGGTGCAGGTGAGAACTGCTTTAAGTTTAAGAAGCAGGTCTCTGCCCAGTAGGTTCACTGGGCAGTCGTTTGAAACCACAAATTGATGGGAGAAGTGTGTGTTCCCTGCTGGCCAAATACAATAAGCAGGTGTGGACACGGGTTCGCGAGAAGTAGCACCATTAGCACAGATCGAATAAACGAAAGATGGGATGAGCTGTAGACGGCAGCGTTCGGAAAGTTTAATCACCGAGTTTGTCGCGCCAGTGTCGATCAAAAACTGAAGCGGAGTACCGTTAACAATGATTTTGGTTACCGGTAACCTTTCGTAGGCGTCGGCCTTCATGAACAGACACGATGTCGGCCCATCAAGGGAGGCCTCCGAGTCAAAAAACAACCTTTCATGCAACAAATCTCTCTGGAGGGCTTTTTGAGCTTGCACCTCTTCAGCTAGGTCTGGAAAAAGCCTAAATAACTCATCATCAGTGTGAAAATCCGGGTGTTGCAACGCGTGTCTCTTTGTGTTAATCAGTTCTATAGAATGTGTGTCTGGGGCTAAAATGGATGATGTGTCCGGTGCATTGTTAGTCGGAGGAGTAAGCGTTGTATCCTTCGGTTGGACGGTCACGGCTTCTCCCAAACCCGCGTCCGCCAGTCAATCTGCCTGTTGGTCGTTCTCCCTTGGAGGGTGACCTTCAGGTCTCCGCTTGGCAGGGTAGCGTTTTTTGTTGTTGCGTTTGGGCTTTTTCCTGTGGGGACATGTGTCTGACCAGTGGTCCGGTGCGCCGCAGATGAAGCACTTGTCTCTGTTTTCTTTTATCCTGTCACGGTCATCATGTCGTTGAGAAGTGTGGCCTTGGTGTTGTCGGAACAACGTGAGGGCAGGGAGGGCGTTTGCCAGCATAAGTCCATCATTGCCTTGTTTTGCTTTGTTTTCAAGGTCCTCAGCATGTAAGGCGTATTTGAAAATGTCAGTCCAACGATTCTTTTGCCATCCGCCAATCAGTGTTGTTTCGACTGTGGAGCGGAGAGAGGGGCGGAGCCCCGATACGAGGAAGCTTTTGGCTAGGGCCTCGTAGGATGATTCATCAGGTGTGTTGTAGCCTTGTGGCGGCTTGACGTGGCCGCTGAAGGTGTCGACACAGGCTGTCAGCCTGCGGCTGTAGTCGTCAACCCGCTCAGTAGGTAACTGCGTGCAGGCCTGAATTTGGCTCATGTCCACGCGGACGCTGAAAGTCTGAGCGAGGAGTGCGGCGGTGGCTTGGACGTGCTTTTCCCAGTCTCCATTGGGGTTCCAGCCCAAAACCGTCTGACGTAGCCCAGCATTTTGGGGTGCTTCGATGAAGATCTGAATGCGGGCATATTCAGTTGAAGTCAGCAGAGTCTTGAGAAGTCTGTTTATTTCTGACCCAGTTGGTCGCCAAACTTTACAGAATGCGATGAGAGCATCCCCAAATGGCCCTCCTCCATTTGAGATGGGTGGAAACTCATCCTTTGCTGCTGTAAGCATTTCAGGCAGCATGTGTCTGTAAACCAAAACATTGTCTGTTGCGCCTGGGTATTCGATCATTGGGAGGCGGAAGTTCTGGATTGGAGAGTCCAGATCAGAGGTGGAGTCCACCTGCGCCCGTGATCGTGTCAGCGGTCCACAGTGGCAACCGTGGTTGATGGTGGGTGTACTTTGCGTTGAAGAACTGGTTGTAGATTGCGGCTCTTGCACAGGTTGAACAGCATGTGGGCATGCCTGTGGGACCCAACGGGCCAAATGTGCTGCCCCAGCGTCATCGTCATGTAACGTGGGTTTGTATGATGGTGGTTGAACTTGAATTGCTGGCAAAGTGTATGAAATTGGAGGAAAAGCATTAGATGAAGTCTCTGTGGCCCCATTGTGTGTCATAGTTTGGCTGAGGGTTTCAGCTGTGGCCTGTGGGTAAATGTATGGTGGAGCTTTGGCTCCCTCTGCCGGATGACCAATAGCATTACACTGTGAATTTGGAATTTTACTTGTGTTACCCAATTCTGCCACCAGAGGGCGGCAGAGAGCCGTGGTAGAAACGTTAGAGGCAGGTGGTGACGTGGTGGAGGGTGGAGCCGTGACGTCCGGATACAATGGAGCAGGGGGTGTGGTTTGTGTGTGTGTGATGAAAGGGTTTTTGCTTGTGTGTGTAAATGTGTCAGTGTTAATTTTTTCCTGTTTTGGCATTATAACCGCTTCTTTTTTATCCCTAGCAGCCCTGTGTGCACTTTCTTTCTGCCAAATGTGTAAACAGCGTTCATGTGCCATCATTTCTTTCACATAATTGCTTTTAACCTTTGTTTTGCTCAAAAGTTGCTGTTTATGCTCAGATAGCGCATCTCTCAGCTGTGTGAGCTGGCGTTCGCTCAAGCTGCCTCTGTTTGGAAAACCAAAGCATTCCACCCAAACCTGTAGCTTGTCACAACAATTTTCACCATACTTTTTCTTCATCTGGTCCACTAATGGTGCACTCCAGTCCACCTCCGGCTTAGCGGGGTTCACACTTAGATTATTGCCCATTATGCCCCCCGACAGTCTACTAGCTGCTGATCAGGCAGAAATGGCACGGCCGTGCTCTTAGTCACAATCTCAACTCCGGTACCGAACCGAAGGAAAAACTCACCCGCCGTCCGTCTCCAAAGATATAAAAAATCTCTGAATCAGCGGAGCTCAACCACCGCTCTTGAAAATAAGAGTTTGGGAGATTATTCACAACAGTACCAAACTGAAGGAAAACACAACCTCCGGTACCGAACCGGGGTAAAACTCACTCGCCGTCCGTCTCCAAAGATATAAAAAATCTCTAAATCAGCGAGGCTCAACCACCGCTCTTGAAAATAAGAGTTTGGGAGATTATTCACAACAGTACCAAACTGAAGGAAAACACAACCTCCGGTACCGAACCGGGGTAAACTCGACTGTCAGGGTTCTTTTTGGGCACTTCTAATATTATTCAACTTTAACTGGACCGGAGCCACCTTCTCACGCCCCACAGCAGAGGTGTCAAAATAAAACAGAAACAAAAAGAAGCATGAAGGCTTTGTGAAGAAAAAACCAGCTTCTCACCTTTTTTAGCCGAATTGTTTGAGGTCCACCGTGGTCCGTTTTGGTCCCGTGCCAACCGTGCGACGACCCGATGCGAGCCTTCACGGAGGTATCCTGCACATTAAATGCTGGCTTAGGATCATTGACGCGTCCGTCACCCCCGTAATGGGTCGCGGGCCGCGCACACGGTCCGGACAGGGATCTCGTTCATGACGCCAATTGTTAAGGTGGAAAAAGAGGAAGGTTACCTCGTTTTGGCTGTATGACACCCTCTGCGTTGGGAAGTGATGAAAACCAGACTGAAGAGTTGGTGAATTAATAAAAAATGATTTTATTCTAAACTAAATAAAAGAATACAAAGTGGAAACAAAAATGGTGACCCCCTGGCCAGGCGATCCAAAGACAGAGTGACGAGACACAATATTAAAGCCACGTATATCTCCCCTTAGTTCCCCCCTCCCTCCTCCCCCCGAGAGATAGGGATAGAGACAGGGAGAAAGAGGGAGGGCAGGAGATGGAAAGAAAGACAGTTTTACTCTTTGAGTCAAAACAGTTCGCTCCTCGTTATCTGGTTGCTATGGAAACGGAGGTGTGTGCGAACTATGTGTTTGTGTGTATGAATGAATGTGTATGGGGTGTGCTATGTGAGTGTGTGTGTCTGTCCTTGTGGTTGTTTTGAAACTTTGGACAGGCTGTCCTGACCCAGAGTGAAGACAAGTTAAAGTTGAAGACATGAGAAATCACACAATGAAAAGTTACACCCCAAGGCTTAAGGAATAAAATATATAAGTAATTATATTATTAAGCATAACTAATTATTCTGCCCCAACATATGTTTTTTGGAGCCATTATGTGTATTCAGAAAAAAAATTATGCCAAGATTCATGGCTCTGCCCTACAAACACTGTAAAAGTTAACAAAAATCCATGGATCTCTTTTGGTGTCCCACTTCTCTAGATGATCTGCAGCAACTTTGAACCCTGTCAGTGAAACACCCTATGAAAAGTGTTACAATAGGACATTTGTCTCATATTAAATTATCTTCACTCTGTAGGGTTTAGGGCTGGAGGTTTAACAACTGATTCACAAATGTTTGTTTGGTTCCTTCTCTGTGTTTAATCTCTAACTGTTCTACAGGACTCTGGAAGCCAGAACAAAGTGACACCTCAACGTTCTCAGGACCGTGAAGCTCAGCCACAACAAAGAAACAAATCTAAGAGAAAAACTTCAGAGCAAAGAGTTCAACAGCAGAGCCAAGCTGGAGTTAAAGCTAAACATACATGTGACCAGTGTGGGAAGGCCTTTAGATTTATATCAGCCCTCAATAGACATCAAAGAATCCATTCTGGAGAAAAGCCATTTAACTGTGACCAGTGTGGAAAAGCTTTTACCTACAGTTCTAACTTAATAAGTCACAAAGTCATTCATACTGGAGTTAAAAAGTTTGAATGTGATGAATGTGGAAAGACTTTTAGTCAATCTGGACACCTCAGTCAACATGTCCTCATTCATCGTGGAATCAAAGCTCACAGATGTGAACAGTGTGGAAAGACTTTTACACATAGATCACATTTAACTCTGCACATGCAGACTCACTCCAGAACAGTGTTGTATCGCTGTGACCACTGTGGGAAAATATATACACGGAAACAAACACTCATCATCCACCTGAGATCTCACACTGGACATGAAGTGTGTCCCTGTGACCAGTGTGACAAAGTTTTTACAAGATATAAAGATTTAAAACTTCACCAAATTAGCCACTCATCAGAAAGACCTCATAAATGTGACACATGTGGAAAATCTTACAAGTGGAAATCTCAACATAATCGCCACCAACGAGTTCATGAGAAGAATGTTTTCAGATGTGATGAGTGTGGGAAGACCTTCAGCACTTCATCTGTTCTCCACTCACATCTCTGTGTGGATGGAGACATGGAGCAGGAATCATCTTCAGATCCCAGCGACACACGGATGGTGACGACACCTTCTGGTTCCAGTGTTGGACTGAAGAACCCAGAGATCAGGCTGCACAGGATTCCAACATAAACCTGCTGTCAGCTGGAAAATGGACACCAACAGTTCAGGAAGTTGTTGATCTTTGAAGGTGTGGTCTGAAAGAAAAGATCAATACAATGATCAGTTGGAAAGGAAGCAGGAAGAAGTTTCCCTTTGTTCACTTTCTATACAGGATATACATTCTATAGCTTCTGTATTCATACATGATGTATATGAAGAATGATTCACATTATTATTATTATTATTATACACTAATGACAGATTCTATATCAGGGCTGTCAGACTCATTTTAGTTGAGGGTTCAGATTCGGACCAGTTTGAGGTCCAAAGGGCTGCAGATTATAGGAAAACCAGCCCTAGATTATGAGCAACTTTGTTTTAATTATCTCAAATGTTGTGGAATGAATTAGGAGAAATTGCATAACTTTCAAAAATTTTGAGTTCCTGCAACAATTGGAGTTTAAAAATAACTCCCATCATGTGTTATCAGTGTGGGAAAACTGTGAACTCTGCTAATATTGTGGAGTTCACTTTAAAGTTATTTGTTTTTAGAGTGGCTGAGATATCTACAATTGAATTAGAGAAAACATGAATAATTGTAGAAATTATTAACTATCATTTTTACTTTCTCCTACAGGTTGAATTAGATGTTCTAAAGGGCCGGATTTAATCCCCAGACCTTTAGTTTGACACACATTCTATATAAAGACAATCTATGATGTCCATCATGAGTTTGTATACTGTACATAATAATCATTAGTAGTTTTTTATAGAATGTAGAGAATGTGACTAACATTCTAATAGATGTAATAATCAGATCCTAACTTGTAGATGAATATACATGCTGTGTTAATGCAGACCATCTTCATCATGTACCTTTGAATCTGTTTCTTTTCTCTGTGTTTATAAAGGATTCATATTTGTAATGAGTTTTAAATGAGTATCTAATGCATCACATAATAGTATTTTCTTGATTTTAGATGTGATGTGTTTTATATAAAGTATGTTTTTCTACAGTTGAAGTGAATGTGATGAAATGGTTCCTGACAGGGAAACCCTGCCTAAAGCCTGTGAATGGATCATGCAGTGTGCTGAATGAATATCAGGGGAAGGGGAGCCCAAAGTGTCCAAACACTCCCATTTTATCACCATATTTACATTTCTATCAACTCTGTGATTACAGCTCATAGATTTATTCTAACTCTGAAATGTTCTTTAATCTGTTCTTTAGCCTGTCCAGCCTTTCTTTAGAACTTACAATGTTCTATGTAACCATGATAAATCCTAAAGTTCTTCTTAAATCTTCCTTCTGACATAAAGTTTGAATCAATGTAAATGTAATGATATCAAATGTCCAGTGAAGCTTTGTTCCTTTAAATAAAGACGTGTTATTGTCTGTGCTGGATTTCTTTGAACAGAGAAACATGTCAGAGAGAGGGAGAGCTTTTCATTGGATAGCACATAATCCTCCATCAAACACACATGGTTCCCATGAGAAGAACATCCACTGGATGGATCTAAGAACAGGAAGTGAAGGTTCCTCTGGAAACTGAGTGTTTAGTGAAGCTGAAGGAGTTTAAAAATAGACTTTTAGAGTAACAGCTGCTTTCACATCCAGTCACGATGTCTTTCCTGATAAAATGAGTCAAACAAGTGCAGAATTCTTTAGTTTGAGATTGTTCCTACATTAATAAGGCTTTTTATTTAAATGTAGTGTTGTATCAACATCTGAGACAGTGAAAGAGTTCCTGTTTTGGTTCTAGAAGGATATGAATTATTCCCAATGAACAGCACTGATTAAAAGGGGGCGGAGTCTCCCTGTATGTGGACTCAGAGTGGAGGTGTGTCCAGGTTAATCACATGTCTAAGTGTGTAAATGAATATAATATAAAGTTGTATATACAGAACACCAGGGTGGTGCATTGACACACTGAAGAACACATTAGCTGACATGTTTCATAACTCTGATGATTCAATAAAATACAAAGTGTTTGGAGTGACTTCATTATTAATATTATGAATCCAAACAGACACATAAAGACTTGTGATGTTATACATCCAATGTACAGCTGTGGCCTGTTCTTAGTCATTCTAAAGCCAAGCAGAGTCACATTAGACACTGACACATCCATCATTAACATTTGGACACATTCAGCTGATTGGAAAGTAGATGGAGGATTATTTAGAAGTGATATCAGTGAACAGCTTCCAGTTACAAACCAGAGCTGGGCTTAGATCTATCAATGTGATCATCTAAACAATGTCTATGATGTCTTTATGTCCACATTAGTGATGCTACATGAGAAAAACTGTCCTTTAAACAAAGAGCAGGAAGCAGAAGCTTTAGAACAAGCCTTGGATTACTGAGGCCTTAGAGACTGTATGCACTAAGATAAATGTCCTGAATAAAAGCTTTATAAACCTAAAGAAGCAGAAGATAAGCATACGTGATATAAAAACCAATGAATAAACATTATGAAAAGTTTAAAATAATATGATATATAATAGGCAGTGGTTATCCGTACGGTTGCTGTATCAATATACCAACGTTCTATCTGTACGCAGCGCCCCTCATTGGCCAGTTTAGGTCACGTGACTAAGACTAAACCTAAACCTAATTCTAAGAATTGTTGTGATTTAAGGTTATAACCTAACACTAAGTACTTTGGTAAACGTACAAATAGCACGTGGGGTTGTCCGTTTGGCAACTGTACAAATACACACTTTCTATATATTAACATGAAAAATTAGAACAGAATAAGAGTAACATTAAAAAACATGGACTGATGTAATCATCAAAAAGAACAGATTATCCAAATAATTTAATAAAGAGTAATGATGTAGTGAAAGAATAACAGATATTAATCCTGAATTTAACAGGTACAGTGGTATGCAAAAGTTTGGGCACCCTTGTAAATGTTCATGATTTTCCTTAATAAATAATTGGTTGTTTGGATAACAAATTCCAGTTAAATTTATCATATAGGAGACAAACACAGTGATATTTGAGAAGTGAAATAAAGTTTATTCGATTTACAGAAAGTGTGCTAGAATTATTTAAACAGAATTAGGCATGTGCATAAGTTTAGGCACCCTTGCATCTTATTGATTTTAATACTCTTAGCACTAATTATTGGAACTCAAAATTGTTTTGGTAACCTCAGTGATCCTTGATCTCCATACACAGGTGAATCCAATCATGAGTCAGGGTATTTAAGTAGGAAAATTCTAGGTGTTTCCTCTTTGCATCTTCTCTGATTAGTGGCAACATGGGAGCCTCAAAACACCTCTCAAATGACCTGAAAACAAAGATAATTCAACATCATGGTTTAGGGGAGGGATACAAAAAGCTATCCCAGCGATTTAAGCTTTCAGTTTCAACTGTGAGGAACATTGTGAGGAATTGGAAGACCACAGGCACAGTTCTAGTTAAGGCCCGAAGTGGAAGACCAAGAACGATCTCCGAAAGGCAGCGGCGCAGGATGGTGAGAACAGTCACAGTCAACCCGCAGACCAGCTCCAAAGACCTACAACATCAGCTTGCTGCAGATGGTGTCACTGTGCATCGTTCCACTATTCAGCGCACTTTACACAAGGAGATGCTGTATGGAAGAGTAATGCGGAAAAAGCCTTTTCTCTGCACACGCCACAAACGGGGTCGCTTGAGGTATGCTAAAGCACATTTGGACAAGCCAGCTTCATTTTGGAACAAGGTGCTGTGGACTGATGAAACTAAAATAGAGTTATTTGGGCATAACCAGGGGCGTTATGCATGGCGGAAAAAGAACACAGCATTCCAAGAAAAGCACTTGCTACCTACAGTAAAGTTTGGTGGTGGTTCCATCATGCTGTGGGGCTGTGTGTCCAGTGCAGGCACTGGGAATCTTGTTAAAGTTGAGGGGCGCATGGATTCCTCTCAATATCAGCAGATTCTGGAGAACAATGTCCAGGAATCAGTGACAAAGTTGAAGTTGCGCCGGGGCTGGATCTTTCAACAAGACAATGATCCTAAACACTGCTCAAAATCTACTAAGGCATTCATGCAGAGGAACAAGTACAACATCCTGGAATGGCCGTCTCAGTCCCCAGACCTGAATATTATTGAAAATGTATGGTGTGCTTTAAAACGGGCGGTCCATGCTCGGAAACCATCAAACCTGACTGAACTAGAGATGATCTGCAGAGAAGAATGGTCCAAAATACCTCCCACCAGAATCCAGACCCTAATTGGAAGCTATAGGAAGCGTTTGGAGGCTGTTATTTCAGAAAAAGGAGGATCTACAAAATATTAAGTATTTTTTTTCTTTTGTGGTGCCTAAACTTATGCACATGCCTAATTCTGTTTAAATAATTCTAGCACACTTTCTGTAAATCGAATAAACTTTATTTCACTTCTCAAATATCACTGTGTTTGTCTCCTATATGATAAATTTAACTGGAATTTGTTATCCAAACAACCAATTATTTATTAAGGAAAATCATGAACATTTACAAGGGTGCCCAAACTTTTGCATACCACTGTATGTGAATTATGTTGAAGTTTTAGATACAAAGTCATAAATATGATTTATGAAGATTATTATTATTTATTAAAGAGAAGTGTTGAGAGGTTAGTAAATTATACTTCTGTGAATATGTCTTATGTTTAATTTTCCCTTTTATTATTACGTTTTTTAAATAATCACTATATACAGTCAATCAAGAGATCAAGTCAATTGTTTGTTTACTATTAATCCCTTAATAAAAATAATCCCTTTTAATTGTTATATTGAATAATGTACTTTTACAAAGCTATATGAAACAAAGAGGTTCATTTATTTCTCATGTAATGTATTGGAATTCATAAGACAAATGTATATCTAGGGATAATTATGCTTTAGTGTGTGATACTATTCAAATTCAAAAACTAAAACAAATTAAAGTCTGTATGACTACCAAACTTATTTAAACTACAAGTTATAACTATTAAGAGCATTCTTACTTTATACATGAAGGACAAAGGCATAAAGACAAAAAAAGACCCATTTAAACAAATTAATCAACGTTTGATATTGTGATTATTACCCCAAATAACTACTGTAATCCTATTAAAACGCAGCAAAAACATAAACAACGTTATTACTACTAAGCATGAATGTCTATTACTTGTAAGTCAACTCTTATCTGAAAAAACAAAGTCAAAATCACAATTATCTTAACAAATTACTGACCATATTAAACACTGACCCATAAACACTAACAAGTGATTCATGTCTAACATTTAGGAGCCAAAAGCAAAGAATGTTTAAAATCATCCCAAAGACAAAAATCTTATTAATATACAAATAAATATAACATCTCTCTGCTCAAAAACCTAAACAGTGAACTTGTATCATAATTACAAAGCAACTAATGTTTGAAAAAAATTAATTATACACCAGTGAATTAAGTTATACACTCCCACTGGGTTTTACAAAGGGTCTGACGGCTCAGCAGTCTGTGTTATATATATATATATATATATATATATATATATATATATATATGTGTGTATGAAATGTGTGTATGAAAATGCATTTTAAGCACTTTTAGATTATATATATTGGAATGAAAAGGGCTCTGTGTGAAAATAATCCTGCTGCATCAGGGCCATAGCTACCACCCCTGACTCAGCACTGCTTCTGCAGTGCTGAGTCAGGTATATGCATACAGGTCGTCTGCAGTGCTGAGTCAGGTATATGTATACAGGTAGTCTGCAGTGCTGAGTCAGGTATATGTATACAGGTAGTCTGCAGTGCTGAGTCAGGTATATGTATACAGGTAGTCTGCAGTGCTGAGTCAGGTATATGTATACAGGTAGTCTGCAGTGCTGAGTCAGGTATATGTATACTGGTAGTCTGCAGTGCTGAGTCAGGTATATGTATACAGGTAGTCTGCAGTGCTGAGTCAGGTATATGTATACAGGTAGTCTGTAGTGCTGAGTCAGGTATATGTATACAGGTAGTCTGCAGTGCTGAGTCAGGTATATGTATACAGGTAGTCTGCAGTGCTGAGTCAGGTATATGTATACTGGTAGTCTGCAGTGCTGAGTCAGGTATATGTATACAGGTAGTCTGCAGTGCTGAGTCAGGTATATGTATACAGGTAGTCTGTAGTGCTGAGTCAGGTATATGCATACAGGTAGTCTGCAGTGCTGAGTCAGGTATATGCATACAGGTAGTCTGCAGTGCTGAGTCAGGTATATGCATACAGGTAGTCTGCAGTGCTGAGTCAGGTATATGTATACAGGTAGTCTGCAGTGCTGAGTCAGGTATATGTATACAGGTAGTCTGCAGTGCTGAGTCAGGTATATGTATACAGGTAGTCTGCAGTGCTGAGTCAGGTATATGTATACTGGTAGTCTGCAGTGCTGAGTCAGGTATATGTATACAGGTAGTCTGCAGTGCTGAGTCAGGTATATGTATACAGGTAGTCTGTAGTGCTGAGTCAGGTATATGTATACAGGTAGTCTGCAGTGCTGAGTCAGGTATATGTATACAGGTAGTCTGCAGTGCTGAGTCAGGTATATGTATACTGGTAGTCTGCAGTGCTGAGTCAGGTATATGTATACAGGTAGTCTGCAGTGCTGAGTCAGGTATATGTATACAGGTAGTCTGTAGTGCTGAGTCAGGTATATGCATACAGGTAGTCTGCAGTGCTGAGTCAGGTATATGCATACAGGTAGTCTGCAGTGCTGAGTCAGGTATATGCATACAGGTAGTCTGAACTGTGGATGTGATGTGGAGCAGGAGATAGTAAACAGCATGTCTTTCCTCAAGAAAGGCAAGGCAAGGCAAATTTATTTGTATAGCGCATTTCATACATAAGGCAACTCAATGTGCTTTACATGATAAAACATTCAATTGTTTGAAATCAATTAGAACATTTAAAAACATCAGTAAAATAAATTAAAATCATCAGTAAAATCAATTGAAATCATCAGTAAAATCAATTAAAATCATCAGTAAAATCATCATTACATCAACAACATGACTAAAAATCTCTCTCTCAATCATATGCAGTAGAGAAAAAAAGTGCCTTTAACTTTGATTTAAAAATGTTCACATTAGATGCTGACTTCAGCTCTGCTGGCAGTTTGTTCCACTTCTATGCAGCATAACAACTAAACACAGCATCACCATGTTTACTGTGAGCTCTGGGCTCCACTATCTGACCTGTGTCCATAGATCTGAGAGACCTGCTGGGTTCATACCTCACTAACATGTCACTGATGTATTCTGGACCAAACCCATTCACAGATTTATACACCAGCAGCAGAACTTTAAAGTCTATTCTGAGGCTGACTGGGAGCCAGTGTAAAGACTTTAAAACTGGAGTAATGTGCTCTGACCTCTTTGTTCCGGTTCAGACCTGAGCTGCAGCGTTCTGAACCAGCCGTAGATGTTTGATGCTCTTTTGGTGGATTCCTGTCAGAAGACCATTACAATAGTCCAGTCTGCTGGAGATAAAAGCATGGACCAGTTTCTCCTGATCTTTCTGAGCCATTAAACCTTTCACTCTGGAGATGTTCTTTAGGTGGTAGAAGATGTTTTTGTGATAGATTTGATCTGATGCTGAATGTAAGATCTGAGTCAATCAGAACACCAAGGTTTTTGACTTGGTCTTTAGCTTTTAAAGATCGAGACTCAAGATAATTGCTGACAGCAGTCCTCTTTTCCTTGTTACCAAAGACAATCACCTCCATCTTGTCATGGTTTAGTTGAAGGAAGTTTTCACTCATCCAGCAGTTTATTTTTTCTAAGCAGTCACAACACCTCAATGGGACCATAGTCATCTGGGTTCAGTGATAGATATAGTTGTGTGTCATCTGCGTAGCTCTGATAATAACCTTACAGTTCTGTAAAATTTGTCCTAAAGGAAGCATATAAAGGCTAAACAGAAGGGGTCCAAGAACAGATCCCTGAGGAACCCCACAGGACATTGGTAATCTGTCAGATTCAAAGTTTCCAATGCTTACAAAATATCTTCACTCCTCCAAGTATGACTTAAACCATTGCATTACTTTTCCATTTAGTCCAACCCATGTTTGCAATCTGTGCAACAAAATTGTATGATCTACAGTGTCAAATGCAGCACTTAGATCCAACAGAATGAGAACAGATACTTTTCCTGAATCAGTGTTCAACCTTATGTCATTGATCACTTTGATAAGAGCAGTTTCTGTGCTGTGATGAGAACGAAAACCTGACTGAAATTTATCAAATATTTTGTTGAATGTTAAGAATTGACTCAGTTGGTTGAAGACCACCTTCTCAATGATCTTGGCCATGAATGGAAGGTTGCTGATTGGTCTATAGTTAGCCTGTATAGAGGCATCCAGTGTTCTCTTTTTTAACAGAGGTTTCACAGCAGCTACTTTCAGGGATTTTGGTACGGTGCCTGATTGGAATGAGCAGTTAATTATCTGACACAAATCAGTGATAATTGACTTTACAACAGTTTTAAAGAAGTTTGAGGGTATTGTGTCAAGGCAATACGTTGATGGATTCAGCTGCTGAACAGTCTCCTCTATTGTTTTTGGGTTCACTGTAATAAACTCTAACATTGTAGTTGACTCATCCCTCAGTGGTTGAAGCTGTTCAAGCTTTTTGTGATTTTGCTGGTTTGTTCTGATGTTTGACCTTATTGATTGTATTTTTTCATTGAAATATACAGCAAATTCATTGCATTTTCCAGCTGACAGTAATTCAGGGGCTATCTGATCTGGGGGGGTTGTGAGCTTTTCAATTACAGAAAACAACGTGCGAGAGTTGTTGACATTTTTGGCAATAATTTCAGAAAAGTATTGCTGCCTTGCTTTGAACAAGCCATCATTGAATTTTCGCAGACTTATTTTGTACAGTTCTAGATGAATTTGGAGTTTTGTTGATCTCCATTTACGCTCAGCTCTTCTACAGTCAGATTTCAAATTCTGCATTATCTCAGTCCTCGTCCAAGGTGTTTTCTGTGTGTTTGGTTTTCTCTTAGTTTTGATTGGAGCCATCACATCTATGACATTACAGACTTTTGTATTAAACTCATCCAGAAGATCATCAACTGTCTCAGCACTCAATGTTGGTGTCATTGCTATGGCTTCCATAAACTGTGCACTTGTGTTGTCATTTATGTACCTTTTCTTTAAACACACAGAAGTAGGGGGAACAGATGTTACAGTCTTTAGGTCAAAAAAGACACAAAAATGATCAGATAGAGCTAAGTCTCTTACATCAACAGCAGAGATATCAACACCTTTAGAGATAACCAGATCCAAAGTGTGACCTTGAGTGTGTGTCGGACCAGTCACATGTTGTGTAAGACCAAAAGTATCCATTAAAGCATACAGTTCTTTGGCAGTATTGTTCATGTTATTGTCTACATGAATATTAAAGTCACATGTTATTATTAAAAAGTTGTATTCAGTGCATACAACTGACAGCAGTTCAGCAAACTCAACCATGAATTCTCCATGACTAAAAACAGAACTCTTGAATCACCCTTCAGTAAGAATGACATATATTCAAAGGAGATAAAATCACCAAATGTTATTTCTTTGCACTGAAATATTGATTTAAAAATGGCAGCAACTCCACCACCTTTCCTGCAAGTATGACACTTATTTAAATAAATAAAGTCTTGTGGTGCACTTTCATTGAGAATAGTATTACTGATACCATCATTCAACCATGTTTCATTAAGAAATAAAAAGTCCAAGTGATGTGTCAAAATAATATCATTAATTAGTAGTGACTTGTTAACAAGAGATCTAACATTAAGAAGAGCTAATTTTAAAGACTTTACTGCAGACACTGGTGGACTTTTTGGATGACATGTTATAGGAGTCAAATTTTTATCTCTATAAAGCTTTTTGTTTTTCTTTAATTTCACAATTTTACCTGTGTTACCTGTCACCACAGGAATTAAAGAAGCTGCATTAACTCCATAAGGCCCTGACTTTTTCTGGTTGTTCCTAAAAATAGAGCTATTGCAGTCCGGACCCAGCACACATCAGACCTGTGTCGCTCTAAGTTGAACACAACTGGCCTGAGGAGAAGAGTGATCCTGAGCCTGGTATCGTCGAGGAGGGATGGGTGGTGCAGATTGGTTCTTTAGAGGAGAAAAGATGGAACCGTGGTGGGGTAAAGGGTGGGGTGTCAGTCTTGTGCCAGCTAGAACCAGCTCGTTCATCTGGGCAGTTAAATCCAAGAAGGCAGGGGTAGGAGAAAAGTTGGATGAGGTGGAAGTAGGTGAATTTTGGGGTGAAGCAGGTGGGTCCTGAGATGTGGGGTTGGGTTGACCTCTTCATTTTGGCGATTTTGATTTCTTGCTGGAAGCTCATCGACTTCATGTTCTTTCCTTGTTGTTTTGTTCTCTAATGGTACATGTTGTCCCCTGTCTTTATCAGAACTGATAGCAGTGTGACTGGTGAAGTAAAACAAGTTGGATGTGAAGAGTTTTACTCCAGCCTTGTTTAGACACAGTCCATCTGCTCTAAAAAGATGACGACGTTCCCAAAAAATAGGAAAATTTTCTATGAAATTTAGTGAAAGGGCAGCACAAGCCGAAGACAGAAATTTATTCAAAGAGTAAATCCTTGAGAATTTCAGATCTCCTTTGCAGACTGGAGGTATCGGGCCACTGATGAACACTTTAGGCTGTAAACAGCTCACAGTTTTTAGCAGATGGGTGAAATCCTGCTTTAACACCTCAGACTCCTCCTTGGCTAAATCATGTAATCCAAAATGAATCACAACATTTTTCAAATGTGGGTAATCTGCAACAATATGCAAGATTTTGTCAGCCAGGTCTGATACTGTGTCATTAGGTAAACAGATCACTTTCACGTTGCTGCTAAACATCTTCTGAGCATCTTTAACAGAAACGTCTCCCACTATCAGTGTGTGAGGTTGTTGCTTTGGCCTACCATGTCGCTTTTGTTTTCCTGAAGCACTTTCAGTCTTCACAGTTCCAGAAGGTTGTGTGTTGACCTCATTAGAGCCAGATCCTTGGTCATTCAGCAGTGGGG